>NC_143578.1:214398640-214576560 GCF_048544385.1 Mastigoproctus giganteus
TGAGGCTTTATCTTCCAGTAAGTTGTGTTCCCGGTTTTTGGGATTGAGGCGCACTTGGATGATTAATTCAACACGAAGATCTTCATAAAGTTCGCAGTCATACATCTGGTGTCCCCAGGTCTGCACAGAGCCACATGCACACATTGGGTTGTTTTCGAGTCCGAGAAGGTGTAATTTGTGGCGGATCGCTCCATGTCCTTTTAGGAGATACGTGCTGTACAATCCAGGGCAAAGCCATACCGGATACTGTGGGTATATTTGTTGTAGATCTGGGAGGAACCTCCGCGTGACTTCCCCTCTTTTGTGGAGGTCGTCCAGCGCTGCTGCCATATTGATTGCAAATAGATATGCAGTCTTTTCTTCTCCACTGTCCGATTTGCAGTTGGGTCTGTATTGTGATCCTGGAAGGTATTTGAATTTTTGCGTCCAAGCTGCTGTAACATGCCTAGGCGAATCACTTCAAGATCAAGAGGGAGGGTCCCAGTGAGTACTTGCAGCGCATGAGTAGATACAGTTCGGCACGCTCTGGTGAGGGTTAATAAAATCGGTCGTTGAATGATGTTGAGTAGCCGACGATTTACCGCCGTAGAGGCCTTATGGTGCCAGACACCAGAAGCATATGCATTCGCAGGGATAACAGCTGCTTTGTAAAGTATTGCTAGGGCTCGTGAGAAAGTGTAAAGTGTGTTTGGGGTCAAACGGCACCAGGGGTTCCCCCATCTCCGCGTAGTTTACATTGTCGTGTGATACAGTACGCTGTAAAGGCCAGAGATTTAAAGTGTATGGATATTGTACATGATTACAATATAAAGTTTCCCAGCCAACTGAAGCCGGGCACTTTAGACCCATCTCTCGTTCCTCGTGTCTATTGAAATTACTTGAAAAAACAGTACTGAAAACACTCACCATGCACATTCTCCCGCAGAGGCCCCAGCAAATTCATTATTCGTTGCAAAACAGATCAACAGTTAGTAACCTGATTATGACTACTAATGCAATCCTTGGATCATTTGAGGAGAAAGAAGAAATGGCAATCACATATCTTGATCTACAAGCTGCGTTCGATAGTGTTCACATCCCCGCCTTGCTCAAACTCCTTCGAAATTACTATCACATCACAGGCCCAGTATTGAAGTTTCTGACATCCCTTCTTCAGAATAGAATCATCCAAATGTACATAGGAAAACAAAGGTATACTAGACAAATACATGCAGGCATTCCACAAGGTGGAGTCTTGTCCGGAATTCTTTTCATTGCTATCATCTACCCACTAATACACAATAGAACAGATATGATATCATATGCAGATGATTTAAAGATCTTCAGAAAAATAAATTTGACCGATGAAGCCAAAAACGCCACAGTAACCATCAACAAGACCTTATCAGAAGTACAGCAGTACCTCACGAATTTTGACCTGCAAGTGAACCCTGAGAAATCTGCCATCATGGTATTCTCACTTAAACCCATACCAACCATAATTCAGCCTGCGATCGACGGAGTCCTGATCCCTTGCGTTGAAAAGCAAAGAGATCTGGGTGTGATCTTCGACAGAAAATTACGATTCCATCATCATATAGAAGAACTCTGTGCTAAATTCAACAAGAAACGGTGGGTTGCCAAGCAGCACTTGCTACACATTTACAACACAAACCTGATAGAAATGTATATCAGGATGATGATTTTTGGAAGTGTACTGTATGGAGTAGAGTTGTGGGGCTCAGCTGAAGACACCACAATTAAACCATTAAAAGCCGCTGAATACTGGCTCCTGAAGTGGGCAACCTGGAAGTGGCCTCTCCCACCACAGCAGCGCACAACACCGATGGCCAACGCGCTGAATTTAACCAGGTTTTCAGCATTAATGCACGAGAGAAGACTCATCTTCACCGTAAAAATGATTGCCGGGAGAGTCTCAGCACCCAACGTTTGGGACACCGTGTGCTGGCGGATTCCCCCAACCAGGTCTCCGCTCCACTCCTAAGCTTCTTGCTCTTCCTTCGAGACTACATTTGAAAGATCGGTTCCTCCCTTATCAGAAACAAAAAAAAAAAAAAAAAAAAAAAAAGGCAGTGGAAATTATACCGGATACTATATTAAACCTAGCAAATCAATGCCTCACAGAGGGTTTCTTTCCAACTTCGTGGAAGACAGCCCGAGTCAGACTTATCCTGAAAAACCCCACTAAACCCCAGGACATGCCAGGCTCATACAGGCCTATCGCTCTGCTGTCGATGCTGAGTAAGCTCGTTGAGCGACTCATCTACCACAGAATTGAAAACCGTTACCAGAATGCTCAATTGATGTCAAGAAACCAATTTGGTTTCAGGAGGGAATGCTCCACCACTGATGCCTTCGAGAGGATCATTGATGCAGTCAGAAACTGTAATAGGAAATATTTCCTCCTCATCTCAATTGACTTCGCTGGAGCCTTTGACTCCCTCTGGTGGCCCAGCGTTCTGGCCAGGCTCCGACGGGCTGAAATCCCATCAAATCTATTTCGCTGCATGAAATCTTACCTGGAAAACCGAAGAATCACTGTCAGCACTCCCTTTACCTCTGTATCCAGACCGGTTTACAGGGGCTGCCCCCAGGGATACGTCCTGGGGCCGCTCCTCTGGAACCTGGTGCTTGATGAGTTTTTAAACCTGGATGTTCCAAATGTCATTACACAGGCATACGCTGATGATCTGATTATGATGCTTCAAGCAGACAGCAGGGCTCAACTGGAGGCCATGGGCAATCATGCCACACAGATGCTACAGGATTGGGCCAAGAGGAATCTTCTAACAATCTCAACCGAAAAAACAAACTCAATACTCCTCGGGGGTGCCCTTGACCCTGGTAGACCTCCACTAATCAAAATAAATGGAGCGACCATCAAACTCAAACAGGAACTGAAATACTTAGGAATAATACTAGACCGAAACTTGAACTTCACATCTCATCTCTGTTATCTCAGAACGAAAACAAGAAGGCTCTCGGCCCTGATAACCATAATCACCAGGAGGGACTGGGGACTAAAGAAGAGGGCCCTCTCTCTTCTACACAAAGCCCTCTTCATCCCTATCCTTTCCTATGGTGCAGGTGCCTGGTATCAGAAAGCAAACACAGCAGTCAACAAGAAAAAGCTGGAGTCGATCCACCGATCCATACTTTTGACAACAACTAGAGCCTGCTGCACGGTGAGCACCCATGCGCTCCAGGTCCTGGCGGGCTTCCTTCCCTTGGACCTGGAGATTGTGCGCTGTGGGCTGCTACACCAACATTCGAAAGGAAGAACCACAACTTATCTAGGTTACACAACAGATCCACAAAAAAGCAAATCCTCAGAAAATAAGAGGTTAACGGAACACCTGCAATCTATCTGGCAAAATAGATGGAATCTTACCACAAAAGGGCAAGTCACCAAAAAATTTATACCCGATGTCAGCAGGGTATATCCTATTTCCCCGTCCTGGTTTTCCCCTGGCTTGCACACCACCTTCCTTCTTACGGGACATGGCTCCTTCAGAGGAAAACTCCACGAGCTGGGAATCTCTGACAACCCGAGCTGTAACTGCGGTCAGGAGGAAACATGGGAACATCTTATCCATGACTGTGACAACTACGAGGACCTCAGATGTCAGCTATATACACGCATCAACTCCTTGCTAAAAAACCGAGAAGAAATAATATTGCAAGAAGAAGATAATTACCGGGCTTTCACCGTCTTTGCCCGCGAACTCTTTGAAAGACAAAGATCCCTGCCACATATCACTAACCTATGAAAGACTGCGAAACTCTGAACTAGTGACCACCTGAGGCAGATACAACACATGAGCGTGACGAACTGGACCTGACTTCTGGACTTGGGCCACAACTGAACCAATGCAAAGACGAAGATTGCAACTTGGACTCGGACCTTGAAGATTACATCTTATGATGCCATACAGCCATATAGTGCCCTGGCTCTGTCTAGCCTGCTTTTTACTCCTCTTTCCCTAGCAAGGGGGGAAGGGACGGCCTGCTGTCTCCTCCCCCCTCCTGCCACCCCTCTTTCTCCTCTGGTGGGGCATGGGCATGCCCCACTATTTCAACAGGGGTCATCTTCCCTATAGACCCCTTACTTCCAATTTCCAACCCCCCAGTCTTCCACCTCCCCTCCCATCTCTTTCTCTTTACAACAGCGCTTGCCCCACACGTACAAATTTAAAACACCAAAATTCATGCCCGACCTATTAGGAAATATTATTACCTCCAGCGCTTACCCCTTATAGCCCCTCTAAGTTGCGTATAATGTACCATCTGTGCCCAAAAGAAAAGAAGAATTTTTATTTTAATGATTTTTTTTTTATTATTATTTTATTTTAATGATTTTTTTTTATTATTATTTTATTTTCTATTTTTTTATTATTTTTTATTTATTTATTTTATTTTATTATTATTATTTTTTTTTTTATTTATTTATTATTTTTTTTTTTTTTTTAGGTCCTAGCCACTGAAATCTCAGGAAAATAGGTGGTAGGACCTGCCAGAGCAAACTAAAAGGGAACACCTGGCTGGCCTCCACGTGGCGGAGTACGTAAACGACAGGTCCCATCTGGGCCTGGCGGCTAACAAGCCAGAGGAACAAGGGGCACAACATATTACACAATACATGATCCACACACTTTTAAACCTCTGGCCTTGACAGCGTACTGTCCTCGATACAAAGAACATACGCGGAGACGGGTTAAATCCCTGGTGCCGTTAGACCCAAAAAATACTCTGTACTCTGTACTCTGTATCAGAAGCTCCATCTGATTCAATCCCTGGATGCTGACTTAATTAAAATCATAGATGATAAAAAGTATAGACGGATCATTCTAGATCTGCACGTGGTCTCCAGAACTACCAACTGATCCCAGGTCGTTATGGCAGGGCAAGAGACTCTCAGAAAACTGGACTTGAGGAAAATCTTTTGTTATCACAATTTGTTATTTTTGTTATTTTGTATTAGTTTTCCTTTCAAATCAATGTTATCTGCTATGAGTATATATATATATTTTTTGTTTTTACATAATTCGCCTATAATTAATCTTTACAATTCCTTTATTATCTCTGCCGCTTGTTAACCCCTGGCATGGTGCCGTGAAGGGTATTGTATGGTCGTGGTACCTGCGTGTACCGGTGAACTGTACAATAAAGATCTTATTTATTAGTGTTGTGTACCGTTGTTCTTCTGGCCATTTAGCCGCCAAGCCTCTGCTGAGACCAGACGTTGCCCACACTTTGCCCCGTGGAGGCAGACCAGGTACACCAATATTTTAAATAAGTACTTTGGCAGGTCCTGCCACCTAGTTTCCTGAGATTTCAGTGGCTAGGACCTAAAAAAAGAAAATTTAAAAAAATAAAAAATAAATAAATAAAAAATAAAATAACTAAGTAAAAAAAAAAAAAAAAAATTTGAGAGGTTATCGCGTGGTGGTTGTGCTAGAATTGTGAGGCCGAAAATTGTGGGCGAATCAAATTTGGCTGTAATTAAGTTTGGATGTGTGGGGCTTCGGCTTGCGTGCAGGTAGAGTGGCAGGGAGCCTGAAGGCTGGGGGGGCGTAGACAGAAGAATGGAGTCCATAGGGAGGGTGACTCCAAGATTTGGTGGGGCATGCCCATGGCCCACCAGAAGGGAAAGTGTGGGTGGCAAGGAGGGAAGGAGACAGAGGGACCATCACCTCCCCCCCCGGCCAGGGAAAGGGAAGAAAAGTGGACCAGGCAAGGGCGCCAGGTCAGATCGCCAATACGGCTAGTGTGCAGAGGCTCTGCAGTTTCTTCAGTCGGTGGAATGTCATTTCTGGGACATTGTCCCGTCCGAGGTTTACAAAAGTCCAGTTTATTTTGTAGCCATTCATTGGTTGGGATCCCATCCGAGGTTATTTAGTCCAGTCAGTTTGGATGTGCATTTGCGATTTCATTTTGTTCCTTCTGTTATGAAGTCGGATCCCTGCGGGTTTGATTTGTTCTGGTTGTCCTTAGTGGTGTCGAATTGTTTTTCAGATTATGGGCAGCTTTGATGGGTACTTGCATTCTCTTCATTGCAGTGGTTGCGGCTGGGGGAAGTTCCGTCTTCTGCTGAAGAGGCCCTGAGCGAATTTTGTTAGCGCTTTGTAGCTGTCTTCTTCTTCTAGGATGAGGTGTTCCTGGTTTTGCAGTGTGAATCGAATTTCAGTGATGAGCCGGCAGCGTAGATCTTGATACAGGTGACAGTGATACATGAGGTGTTCCCATGTTTCTGTTTGGCCACAGTGGCAGAGAGGAGTGTCACTGAGTCGGAAGCCTGACAACATGTGTCTGAATGCACCGTGTCCGGTGAGTAGGTATGTGAACAAGAGTCCTGGAGACAGCCAGTGGGGATATTTTGGATATACCGTCTGAATTGTCGGCACGAATTTCCGGGTGATTTCACCTTTGATTGAATTTTCCCAGCGGTTTGGCAGGTCTGTTGGAGATGCAGTGTGAGTCGCTTCTTTTCCATTTTAGGGTCATTGGCTAAGTCAATCGTGTAGTTCAGGCAGGTGGACGTTTTTCCTTTGCTGAGGTGGTGTAGGATTCCGCGACGAACGATCTCCAGGTCCAGGGGGAGGGCACCCATAAGGACCTGCAGCGCGTGAGTACTCACCGCCCTGCAGGCTCTGGAGATCGTTAGCAGGGTATATCTTTGTATCGTCTCGAGTTTTCTCCTGTTGACCGCGGTGGTCGCTTTGTGGTACCAGACTCCGGAGGCATATGAAATGGCTGGCAGGAACACTGTCGTATAGAAGAGGGCGAGGATCCTTTTCCTCAAGCCCCAGTCCTTACGGGTGACTCTTGCAAAGAGTGCAGATTAGTTTCTGTTTTTATTCCTGATGTATGTCAGATGTGGTGTGAAGGATAGATTCCTATCGAGCATGACTCCAAAATGTTTTAATTCCGTTGCGAGTTTGACGGTTTTGCCCTGGACTTTGATTTGGGGAAGCCTCCTAATATCTAGGTTCCCCATGAGTAGGACTGAACATGTCTTGGTTGGAGAAATTGTGAGTTTGTTGTTGTCAGCCCAGTCTTGCAGGATAGTGACTGCTCTATTTGCGGAGTTCTCTAATTGTGCTCTGGAGTCCTCAGCAAGCATCAGAATAAGATCGTCTGCATAAGCCTGGGATGTGACGTTTCCAAGGTTGAGATTTAGGAAGCCGTCTGGGACGACATTCCAAAGAAGAGCGCCCAGAATGGAACCCTGTGGGCATCCTCTGTGTATCAACCGTGATACGGAGCAATACGGAGTAGTGACTGTGACTGATCTGTCTGAGAGGTATGTACTGATGCATTTGTATAGATTTGCTGGCAGGTTAGCCTCCCGGAGCCTGCCGAGGACACTTGGCCACCAGAGAGTGTCAAACGCCCCAGCAAAATCTATTGCGATGACGAGGAAGTACTTTAAGTTGGTTGTGGTTGCGGCGTTAACAATATTTTCCAATGCATCTACGGTGGAGTGTCCTTTTCTGAACCCGAAATGATTTCGGGATTGAAGGCCTGCGTTTGAGTAGTGAGTTTCTATCCGATTTCGTAGAAGGTGTTCCATCAGTTTTCTCAGTACAGACAGTAAGGCTATAGGTCTGTAGGACCCTGGGAGATCCTGCTGCTTTGTTGGATTTTTGAGGATGAGCCGAAGCATTGCCGTTTTCCAGGTGTGTGGGAAATAGCCTTCTTTTAGGCACTGGTTAAATAAATTTAGTATTTTTTCTGGGATAGTCTCAACTGCCTTATTTACGATTTCTGGCTGTAATAAGTCTGCACCTGGTGATTTCCTGTTTCTTAGTTTGGCGGCTGCAATGTCCAGTTCGATCCTAGTAAAGGGCTCCTCTTCTTTGATTGTTGTGTAGGTACTATTTCTTAGGCAGAGCGATGTTTGTTCTGGGGTGGTTGGATCCAGGTGTTTCTGGAACATGGCATCTAGTATATTATTGATGGATTCCTGCCACGTTTTCCTGCCTGGCTCGTGAGATACAAAGTATGTTGAGGGTCAAACGGCACCAGGAATTTCTCCCATCTCCGCGAGTGTTCGCTGTATCGAGGGACAGTACTCTGTCAAGACCAGAGATTTAAAAGTGTGTGGATCATGTGTTGTGTAGTATGTTGTGCCCATTGTTCTTCTGGCCTATTGGCCGTCGAGCCCCTGATGAGACCCGACGTTGTCCGTACTATGCCAACGAGGAGGCTGGCCAGGTGTACCTTGAAATTTATTATACTCTGGCAGGTCCCGCCGCCTTATCACTTTCAAGCTATTGGATAATAAATCCAGTAACTCCCCTAACTATGAAGCAATCCTCGTTACGTTAAGATACAACTTCGTGACGTTTGACCTCTGTGTGGTGTACATACCTCCAACGCCTTCCCCGCAAATCATCCTTGAAGTTTCCAACTGGATAATCAATCAGCTGCATCCCACAGCCTCTCAAGTAGTTTGTGGTGATTTCAATTTACCTCCTCAGCTATCTAATATGAAAAAGGATCTTCTGGCACACTTGAGATGTGCTGATCTACAACTTATTAATGAAGCTCCAACCAGGGGGAATAACCTCTTAGATCTAGTTCTAGCCTCTATCCCTTGCACCCTTGATTACATTGCAGAAACGTCATTCGACTCTGATCATGTCCCAATACATGTGACTGCATATCTGCCAGCCCCCAAATTAGAAACCAGAAGGACAACAAAAAAGGTTGACATCACTAGCCCCAACTTACTTGACGTAGATAAGTGCATCAGAGCCGCCTCTCTCATTCCCTGGGTGGCCTTAGAGACTTGTGACCCAGAAATAGCTGTGAACATTCTCACAAACTGGATCAACACGGTTGCCAAATATGCCGCCTCTAAAAAAATCACAATCAGTCCATATACAAGACTTTGGTGGAATTCAGAACTCAAAATGAGTTTCCAGCTGAAGCAACAGCTCCATCGCACATGGAAACAGTCGCAAAATGTCAATGATCGCATCGTTTATTCTAGGGCACGGGCTCAATTTAATCGCATGAAATCTGAGGCAATCAAATTATATGTTAACCGAGATCTGGCTAAAGGAAAAATTCCATACAAGAAAGTGAACCTTCATTTTCCTCTGCAATTTGATCCTGAATTGTGGCTCGATTTCGTCACAAGATTTAATCGTAATCCTATGCCAAACTCAGATCTGGCTCTACTAACAGAGCCCACCCAGCAAGAAGTGTTGAGCACCATTCAGATCACAAAACAACAGCTGATCGTCGCCATCAATTCTCTACCTGCCTCGTCAACCGCTGGTGATGATGGAGTTCCCCAATTCATGCTCAAATGCCTAAGTCCGTACATTATTCAGCCACTTTTAATTATTTTCAACCAGTTACTCTCGAACCAGATTTTCCCACAGCAATGGGAAAACTATCTTATCAAACCTTTAGCTAAAGTTCAGTCGCCATCGAAACCTAAACATTTCCGACCCATCTCCAACTCCTCCAGCCTGCTGAAGCTCCTGGAGAAGACCTTACTCCCGATCCTCACCAAGCAGATCATGCCCAGTAATCCAGCCCAAATTCACTACTCCCTTCCAAACAGATCAACGATCACAAATCTGCTAGCCACAACGAATACTATCTTGTCAGCATTCGAGAAAAGGCACGAACTAGCTGTGACTTACTTAGACATTGAGGCTGCATTTGATGCCGTCCAAGTAAACCAACTACTCACTCTCCTGGAATGCCACTTCCAGATCACAGGGAACATATTATGCTTTCTCTCCTCTCTTCTGAATAACAGAGTTATAAAGCTTCATACAGGAGATCGCACCCTTACTAGATCCGTCACCGCAGGAGTCCCACAAGGAGGGGTCCTTTCCGGCCTTCTGTTCTCATCTATTATCTTCCCACTGGTTGCACATTCTCGATGTCTACTGAGCTATGCAGATGATATCAAGATACTGACTCCCATCATCCCTGGTCAAGACCTTGATCTGGTAAAAACGGAAATTAACAACACTCTCACTGCAGTCACATCTTACCTCTGCCAGTTCGGGCTCAAGATCAATCCTGCTAAGTCCGAATTCATGGTGTATTCATTGAAGCAAACTCCTTCTTCTCTCCAGCCTTCGGTCGGCAACATCCTCATCCCAATTGCATCCAGCCATCGTGATCTGGGCGTTGTATTCGACTCCAAACTTCGATTCAACGCCCACATAGACATGCTCCTCACACGTGCTTCAAGACTCCGGTGGATAGCAAAACAGCATCTCCTTCATATCAGCGATAAAAAGACAACCGTGAGGTACATAAGAGCAATCATCTTTCCACCTTTACTCTATGCTGCTGAAATTTGGGCGTCAGCGGCACCATCAATAAAGAAACCACTCTTTGCCACAGAATTCTGGCTCCTAAAGTGGGCCAACAGGAAGCACAACCTTCCAGCTCTGATTCACACCACGCAGCTTGCCAACTCTCTCGGGATTCCACGGCTTCCCACCTTAGTCGAAGACCAACGCCTCCTAGCAACAGTCAAGATGATAACAGGCATAATCGCAACACCTTCATTCTGGGATACCTGTGGCTGGAGGATCCCCCCTGCTGCCCTTAGGGCCAATCCCGAGCTCTACTCGCATTCAGCGCGACTCCATCTCTCGGACAGGTTCCTCCCTCAGCAGATGTTCAAGCAAACCCAGGCACTTGACGCCGACCTGAACAAATTCGCTATTGACCGGACTTACAGGAAAAAAATTATGTCTAGTAGGACTAATCTGCATTGACATGTGTACCTTGCATCTGTTCCTGTCTGATTGAGCTGGTGCTCTTATCTCGATGTTAAGTCAGCTCAATCAGACCTAACTCTCGTAAGGATTTCTCTCCTTTGTATAAAATATGTTTTCTTTTGTAAAATTACCTGTTTTTGTAAATTAATTGTTCTATTTTCCCGGAAGTTTCGGGAAGTTGTACAAATGTAAACCCCTGGCTTTTTGGCCGTGAAGGGCATTAAAGATTATCTCTCTCTCTCTCTCTTATTTCCTGGGATTTCAGCGGCTGGGTCCTAAAGAAAAAATAAATAAATAAATAAAAAAAAATAATAATAATAAAAAAAATATAGATAATCGCGATGGTATAATTGCAAAATCGCTATTAAGTTAGTATGTGGGGTTTGTTCCCCGAAATTACCATGGGATTGTGGACATGTGGACATGTGTATATGTAAGGGCGGCACCTAGAACCTTTGTTCAACTCCGCCTCGTATCTCTGTGAAGAACAGTATCACTACAGGTGGGCCAGATGTGTGTGACGTCGGTTTGTGTGTTTTATGTGTGTGACGTCGGTTTGTGTGTTTTATGTGTGTGTTCTGTTGTTCTGTTCTGGCCACTTGGCTACCCAGAAGCATGAGTCACCTGGTCAGATGATTCTGGGTACTCGTCCACACCACGGGAAGGTGGGCCACTCCCAGTAAAACACGTACCGTCTCGAAAGAGACTCTGACCCACCTGCTGTTGTCAGCAGGTGGGCCAGGAACCTCTGGGGGCCCATTCCAGAGGGAAGAGAGGAGAGGAAAAAAAGAAAAAAAAAACTACCCGTGGTGAAAGTTGTAAAATAAAAAAAAATAAAAAAAAATAAATAAATAAAAAAAAAACTACCCGTGGTGCAAGTTGAAAAAAATAAAAATAATAAAATAATAATAATAATAATAATAATAAAAGTAATCCATTGTAATATATTATAATAATACAGTAATATATTTATGTATGAGAAAAAAATAAATAAAGAAATAAAATAAAATAAAAATTGATAGTATGGCAAATTTAGCAAAAAAGAAATAAATAAAAATAAAGTAAAATAAAAAAAAAAATAAATAAAAAAAAAGAAAAAGAAAAAGAAAAAAAAAAAATTACCATGGGATTGTACGCTAAAATGACAAGTTCTAGAGGCCTAATGGGGCGGGCAATAATTTTGGTGCTAATTTATATTTGGATGCATGGGGCTTTCGCGGTGTATAGTCAAAGAGAAGGGTAGGGAGACTGAAGGCTAGGGGGAAGAAAGGGAAGTAAGGGGCCGATAGGGTAGATGGCCCCTGCAATCAGTGGGGCATGCCCATGCCCCACCAGAGGGAAAGGGAGATGGCAGGAGGGGGAGAAAACAGCGAGCCATCTCCCCTCCTGCCAAGGAATAGGAGTGAAAGCAGGCTGGTCAAGGTTGCCAGCCCAGATCGCCATATGGCTAGGTGGCTGCAATCATTTCTCTGAGCCCTTGCATGGTAGTATCTGGAAAGGTTTCCGTGGTTGTGTAGACATTCTGCTGGCCTGCACGACATGGATGTTTACTGCAGTGGTTGAGGCTGTGGGCACGTCCTTCTCCTTGTGAAGAGGTCCTGGGCCAGCTGCGCGAATGCCTTGTATGTGTCAACTTCAGTTATGGCGAGGTCTTCTTGATTACGGAGGTTAAGCTGTGTTCTAGTAATGAACCTGCAATAGAGGTCCTCATATAGTGGGCAACTGTACATTAGGTGCTCCCACGTTTCATGTTCACCACAGAGGCAAAACGGTGTATCACTCAGTCCAAATCCTTGTAGTTTGTCTCTAATGGCCCCGTGTCCCGTCAGCAGGTAGGTGGTGTAGAGTCCTGGTGAGAGCCACGGTGGATAATTCGGGTATACCAGCCGTATGTTGGGTAGAAATTTTCTAGTTATTGCACCTTTGCTGGAGGTCTCCCAGCGGGTCTGCCAAGTTTGTTGGAGGTAAGCGGAGAGACGGCTCCTTTCTACTTTGGGATCATTTGACAGATCTATGGTGTAGTCGCGGCATGTTGCCGTTCTGCCTTTGGTCAGTTCATAGAGTAGCCCATGCTTAACAATCTCCAGGTCCAGAGAGAGGGATCCCGTTAGAGCCTGGAGTGCGTGGGTACTTACAGTGTTACATGCTCTCGAGATGGTTAAGAGTATGTGTCGCTGTGTAGTCTCCAATTTTTTCTGGTTCACTGCAGTGGTAGCCTTGCGATACCATATTCCAGAAGCATATGTAATCGCTGGCAGGAAAATAGCTTTATAGTAGAGGCTGAGGGTTTTCCGCCTCAAACCCCATTCCTTGCGTGTGATTCGCGCAAAAAGTGCGGAGTATCCTCTAATTTTCTTCCGTATATGTGGTGTAAAGCTCAGGTTTTTGTCTAGTACGACTCCAAGGTGCTTTAGTTCGGTGGTAAGCTTGATTGTGTTACCTTGTATCTTGATTTGAGGGGGTCGTCTGGTGTCCAGGGCTCCTTTTAATAATATAGATCTTGTCTTCGAGGATGAGATCTTCAAGTTATTGTTGTTAGCCCAGTCCTCTAGAGTTTCTATTGCTCTGTTGGCGGTGTTCTCCAGTTGCGCCCTAGATCCCCCAGGCAGCATCAGAACCACATCATCCGCATAGGCTAGGGGAACGACGTTGCCGAGTTCCAGGTTCAAAAAGCCATCTAGAACCAAGTTCCATAGGAGTGGCCAGGATTGAGCCCTGTGGGCATCCTCTGAATACTTCTCTTGTTACTGAACAATATGGTGCTCTGACTGACACGAACCTATTTGACAGGTAGGATTTGATGACTTGATACAGATTTGATGGTAGGTTGGCTTTCCGGAGTCGGGCCAGGACGCTTGGCCACCATAAAGTGTCAAACGCCCCAGCAAAGTCTATTGCTATGACCAGAAAGTATTTCTGATCTGAAGTAGTTGCAGCATTTGTAATATTTTCCAGGACATCCAAGATTGAGCATCCCTTCCTAAATCCATATTGTCGGGGTGACTGCAAGCCGGCTGCAGTGTAGTGGATCCCTATTCTGTTTTTTAATAAGTGCTCAGAGAGCTTGCTCAGGACTGATAACAGTGCTATGGGTCTGTATGACCCCGGAAGGTCCAGTTGTTTGTTGGGACTTTTGGGAATGAGGCACAAGTTTGCAGTTTTCCAGGCCTGGGGGAACAGGCCTTCTTTGAGGCAGTGGTTGTATAGATTAAGAAGCACCTCTGGAATGGTTTCGACGGCTTTCTTGACAATCTCTGGCTCCAAAAGATCAGAACCAGGAGACTTCTTGTTTCTAATCCTCATGGCAGCTGTTTCCAGTTCAAATTTGGTGAAAGGTTCTTCTGTTACAGTCGTGTAGTAGGTTTCATTGTCTGCACAGAGGGTTATCTGCTCTGGGGTAGAGGGGGCAAGATGGTCTTGAAACATGGTATCCATGATGTTAATAATTGTTTCCTGCCAGGTCCGGGTATAAGTACCCTGCCGTGTCCTCGTCGCTCGTATGGTCTCACCCCTGGGGAGTTTGTTTGTGGTTACTCTGTATACCACACCCCAGGGGTTATCATTCCCAGTGGTAGAAACAAGGTGTTCCCAACTGCGCATCTTACGCTGGCGTATGGTTGCCGTGTATAGGTTCCTTGCATCTCGGAAGTTCTGTCTCAGTGCCTCCACTTCCGCTGCCGGCTGGCAGCGCCTTGCCCGCTGGAAGAGTTTCCTTCTCCTGTGCACTTCCTGCCTAAGCCTCTGTAGCTCTGGAGACCACCAGGGTACAGCCCCCGGGGTTGGGTTTTTCTTTTTGATAGAGGTGTTGGCAGCTTCAGTGATGAGACCAGCGACCGTCATCTGGTGCTGATTCGGGCTGAGCCCAATGATGTTCAAGGATTGGGCTGCTGTGGTCAGTGTGGCTTGGAAGAGTGGCCAATCCGCCTTCTCTATGTCATATCTTGGCTGTGCCTGCCTCACTGCTTGGTGTCGACTAAGGGAGCGCTGGAGCTCAAACGTGATGGCCCTGTGGTCCGACGTGGTCCAGCTTTCTTGGACGGTCCACGATGTTAGGTGGCCAGCAAGGGATCTGGTAGCCAGAGAGACATCGATTGTGGCCTCCCCCATCGAACTAGAGAACGTTGCCAGATTGTTTGGCCGGTTGAGGACTGTGTACGGACTATTTGCTAAGTAGTGTTCAAGTTGTTGCCCGGTCTGTACTCCACGTCTATCCGTGGTCTCGCTGAACCACGCTGGGGACCTGCAATTCACATCCGCTCCCACGACAATTTTACTGTTTGGGAAGTCTGTCTGGAGGCTCCTCAGATATCTGGTTACTGGTAGTATATCTTCACCTGGGTGACAGTATAGAGATACCGCATAAAATTCACCCAGGGGCGTGATAATATGGGCACATGCAGCCCAGGAAGTGCAGTAGTTGGTTAGTTTTGTTGCTGTTATATTTGGATTCCGAATCAATATGCAGGCTCAGGGTGTTTCTCTGTTATCCTGCACTATCTTATAGGCCAGGGGTAACCCCTGACCTCCTTGCGATATGCATATGGCTCCTGGATGAGGAATATGTCGAGATTTGCCTCGTTCGCCTTCTTTGTGAGCTGCTCCGCTACTATTTTGGACCGTTGTGCGTTCAGTTGTATGAATTTAACCCTGTTGACGTTATAGGATTTAGGGCGTGTGGCCATAATCTAGCCTCAACTGGAAAGTGCTCTTTGCTTTACAGTACACTGGACATTCATTGTCCCTAACTGAGTGCTCTGCTGGTAGTTTATGGAATTTGCAATTTACACAGGTCGGCGGCTTGTCTTTATTCGGACACGTGTTGATGTCGTGGCCACGTTCTGCACAGTGGCCACAAGTGGGTTGGGTTTGGGCACAGGTATGAGTGGTATGTCCAAACCGGCAACATCTGAAACACTTAGGGACAGCAACGTGTTCCCTAAAGCGGTGACTGCCCCAGTTTATAAACACTCTGTCGGTCTGGCTAAGTGTGACCCAGGCCGCTGGTGACAACTCGACGACCCAGTGGTAAGCATTTCCTGTTCTGGCTTTCGTCTTGAACTTGGGAATAATCAAGTTGGCGGGTTCTTCTTCCGGATGTGCGTGCAGGAGGTTTCTGTAATACAGTTCCTCCTGGAGAGCAGTTGGTGTCAGATCATTGTCGAGGTTATATATTCTGATGCTGGGTCCTTTGCTTCTAGGGTGTAGGGCTTCAAGTCCGAGTGTTTGAATCTTCTCATTTTGTAGGATTTTTGTTGCGTCCTCTTGTTTGAGTCTCGATGATAATCCCTACGTTTCGGGTCTTCCTTACCGATTTTATTTTGGTATCTCTGAAGTCGTCTGCCAACTTTGTGACCACTAGATTTTTGACCTGTTCGCTGCTACTGTTTTCGTTTGTGGAGGTCGGGCGCAGTATTACCAAATGTGGTGTTGGCAGGAGGGTCCTGCGTTTCATCGCTGTAGTCGCAGTTACAGTTGGGTCAGCAGTCGGTCGGGTCCTCAGCGCTTGCGCATACGAGGGAGCGCGCTGTGGCATTTGGTCTGCTCCCACGGATTGGAAGGCCTCCAGTTTCATTTTAGCTGTTTCGCACTCTAGGTTGGTTTGTAGTAGGACTGTCTCCAGCTTTGTCCAGATGGACACTATTTTTCCTCGAAGTCCAGTAGTTATTCTGTTGCTGGTATCTTTCAGGAGGTTCTGTAACGTTGTTCTCAGGGCGAGAGTCTTTTCCAGTACCGTCCCCTCTGGGAGAGTCGGATCTAGCGACTCGCTGTTTTCGTCCTGCTTTACATTGTTGGTATTTTCTGCTTGAGAGCAGAGGATATTCTGACTTCCTCTTGTTCCTTGCTGGCTTCTTGTCTCTCTGTCGCTCTGTTCGACGACCTGTTTTTTATTATTTTTCCGCTTGGGTGCGGAGTTCGTTTCCTCTGTATACTCAAGCTGCACAGTTTCCAATAGAGTACTGCCTGCTGTTTCCTGCAGAGCAGTGTTTATTTGGGCGGTGTTGCTATCAGTTTCTTGTGGCATCTTGAACCAAAATTCGGATTACCGAGCTATTCCAGATAAACGAATGTAATGCGTATCGTTGTGGAAAGTGATTCACAAGATTGCAAATAGCGCTGACTACAAGTTCGTAGCACAAGTCCAAGCCGAGATATTATTATTATTATTATTATTATTATCCGTTTATCTCCATAAGGAAACCACCCCGGGACGGCAAAGTGCCAGGAGGGTGCAAGTACATATCAGGGTACGAGACACTACGTGCAGTGGGTTACATATACTGAACACGTAGTCTCGTCCCGAAATATTATATACACATTCTATGTTTAATATATACGGTATTTACACATTAATGATTCTGTACATACATTATACAACTCATATATTTACAATTCACTAATAATTCCATCTATAACTTACATATCTGTTACAGAAGGTATATTTTTCCAGTCAACAAATTATTATTGTTCCTAAAGCAGAAGGCTTCACTTTTCTTCACAATTCTTTGGTACTTTGCAGCCGATTCATATTTCGGTAAGTCTGTACAAATCCTGGAAGATCTCTTTCCGGTATGTTGCATCCTCACACAGTTTTTCGGCATCTATGTCCAGAGAGTTAAATATTTTCGCTGCATTTGATGGGAAGAATCTTTGTAGGTTACTAAGATTGTTCAGGACTGAACGCAGTGGATTATTTAGTTCTCCGCAACGTCTAGCAGTGGCACGCGGTTTAACTAGAATATTATCCAGGACTGGAGCATCTACTCTGCCTGTGAGCATTTGTGCGAGAGTGTGTATGTTCCTGTTAATTGTCCGCTGCATCCAGGGTGTGATGTTAAGGTTTGAGTAGAGAATGGCCCTTGAGATAGTAAAAGGGTGGCCAGCAACTCTGTTAAGCCATCGCAAGAACCAGTACTCTATCCCAAGAACGGACTTATAATGTGAATCTGGAGCTGAAGACCAGATTTGCGAGGCAAACATTGCAATTGGCAGGACACACATTAAAATGTACTTGGTCGCTAGTTGAGGATCCCTAATTCCTACCAGTTCCTGTCTAGTAGCCCATAAAGCGGCGAATATTTTTGTCTTCATATGGGCGAAGTGTTGAGCAAAGGTGAGTCTGTCATCCCACTTAAGACCCAGGTCCAGGTGAGAGTGCACTTTTTCCACACTAGTCCCGTTCACAGAGATCGAGATGTCATTTTTATTCTGCTTGTAAGTTATGGTCATTTGGGCAGACTTCTGTGCATTAATACGGAGCCCGATGCAATCCAGGTAGCTCTCAAATTCTCGGATTGTGCTATTTGCCATCTGGCAAATACTTTCTGCTGATTCATGGTCTTTGGAAGTGATGAAGAATTTTACATCGTCAGCATATGTTATAAAATTGCAGTACCGTGCAAGAAACGGCTCCAGGACGGCCGCGAAGAGAGTAGCCGAAAGAACTCCCCCTTGTAGCACTCCTTGCGAGATGGTAAAGCAAGATTGTAGCTTTTGGTGCTTAACAATAAGTTTTCTATGTTCTAGCAGGCTGGTTATTATAGTTAACAAATTTCCTCTTACATTAAAATAATTCTTTAAAATCGCAATGAGCGCTGGAATTGAGACGTTGTCGTAGGCTGCGGAGATATCCAAAAAAATAATATCAATTTGCTTTTTCTCATTTAGTGCTTTCTGCACGCGAAAAAGGGTTTCCAGTAAGTTTGTTATTGTTGATCTACCCGAAATAACTGAGTGCAAATGTGGTGGTCTATGGCTGAAGCAGTGTTGATTGACGGTGGGAAGCAGCGCTTTTTCGAATACCTTCTGTAAGGTGAAACTAACAGAAATTGGTCTGTAATCCTTAGCCAATTTTGGGTGTTTAATCTTTGGTATTGGGGTTACAATGTAATTTTTCCAGGCTTGCGGGAAAGCTCCTGACCTAATGATTTCCTGATAGATGTGCAGTAATAGATCTATTATAAATGGGCTACTTATCTTAAGGATGAACATTGGAAATTTGTCTGGTCCAACAGTGGTCTTATTGGGCAGATCGTTGATTGCTTTCATTACGCTCTCTTTGGTGATTTGTATTTCACTCAAAGGAGGTCTTGTTGGTTCCTCTCTTGCCGAATAGTTTCGCTTGTTTAAATCTTTCAGGAATTCCAAAATTTTGTTACCATTATCAGTGTTCTCAATTTGATTCAGTCCATGCAGGTTACTAAAAGTGTTATTAGCCCATTCCTTGAAAATGCATTCGGTCATATTCTCTGTGCTATTTCTATTGCTAGTAATTCTTTTTGCTCTTTTTAGTTTATTATGAACAACACTGCAGTGTGCCTGTCGTTTTTTTGCTTTGATGAAATGTGCTCTTTCTTTCTTATAACGAATGTGATCGGCAGAATGACCCGTTCTTTGCCATTTTCTATACAGTTTTTGCTTCCTGAGGAAACTTGCTTTCAGTTGTGGGTTAAACCATTCTTTTGTTCTCTCAGATATTTTGATTTCTTTTGCTGCTCCTTCCAATGCTGTTTGGTATAGCTTTTTAGTGATCATTTCTAAAGCTTCGTCTACCGGCTTTTCTTGCAGGTCATTCCAGTTGTAACTAGTCAGGTGACTGAGAATGACCTCTGCATTAATATACTTCACGGAGAAAAGATACTTACTTTGCTTTTCCCAGTTCGTGTGGTTACCCTGCATGTATTTGTGTATCTTCAGTGCTGCTTCTATTTCAATGGGATTGTGGTCCGACTTAAATTTTATGCAGTTTTGCGCTAGCCTTATGTCTAAGGAACTATGATACAACAGGTCAAGTTGCTGCATTCCCCTTGTCACTGGTGTCGGAAGCTGCGTTAAGTGCAATGCACCCAATGTAGCATCCCATCCAGCTCTTTCTTGGCCTCCCTGTGTTTCGGAAAAGGCAAATTAAAATCTCCCGCTATTATTGTGTCGACTGATGGCTTTAGATTTGCAGCAAGCCAAGCATAGAGTTCGTTTCTTGTCTCCTTTGTGTGCTCAGGTGGGAGGTATATGATGCATATCTGTATTTTCACGTGCTCTTTTGAAAAGGTAACGCAAATCCCTTCAAAATTATTTGAATTGGTTTTTCGTTCTCTTATAGACTGGTATTTATTTTGATAGCAAATTATAACTCCCCCTCCTCGCCTATCTGTTCTTCCGGTTCCCACACATTTGCAGTTTGCTGCCGCAGTTAGCCGATCTAACTGTTTTCCATTTCCCAACCAGGTTTCGATTAGGCAAATGAAATCCAGGTCCTCGTACATCATCATCGTTTGTAGGGTGTGGAGCTTATTTGAGATGCTCCTCACGTTTTGTACAAACAGGTGGATGTGATGTTCTGCATCCCCAGTTGGGGGTAGTTTTCTTGATTGCTATTGAGCTCGATTCCTTGCATCATTTTTAACCAGTGGTCTGGCCCATCTGTCTCTGTAGGGCTTGACTAGGGTACCTACCGGCCAGGCGCTTACGTCTTGTAGGCGAGTTGCTTTATCTGGTGGACAAGAGATTATAAAGGAGGAGTAAGCTGGGTGTCGTGTTTTCACTTGCTTTACTTCCACAGTTATCCTTGTTCGCCCTCACACATGGCTTTAATATTTTTGGGCTGTGTTGTGGGTCCCAGCCTTGATACAAAAATTTGCTCTCTGGTTGCAACGGAAGTAATGTTGTACATTTCAGAAAACCGTTTGTTTGTTTCAGGTGTGTTACAGGAAGACACGTTATATGGCGTATCAAAGTTTCAGCTAACCCCTCAGGTCACTGAGGAGGGGGGGGAGAACACCAGGGAACTGGGACTGCCTTTAGTAGGTTTTGGGTCAACAAGTACAACGGTGGTGTTATTTCTGTCTATGGTGCATGGTTATCAATCGCGTTTTTAACATTTTAGGTTCCACGTGGGGTGGGTTGTGGGGGAAGCACATTAGAAATTTAGAAATCATTGTTCAGTAACTGTAGTGGTAGTGAACTTCTTCCATTAGATGACCAGAGGGGAAAGTTACAGCAGTGGGTGGGAGTGGGGGAGAAACAATCACTAACCCTGTCGCCACCTGACCTTGCCAGGAGCTTAAGTGACGTGTTGCCTTAAGCAGAATATCACTGGGTTCGGCTGCGTTGAATGAACATTAAGCTTGCTGTTGGTTTCGACTGTTAATTAACTGGAATACACGAATGCTTAAAATTTAGATTAAACATATTTTCCTTAGCAGACACTACAGGTTCTAGTTCTCATAAGCTTTCTGTTCAATATATAACACAGGGGGTCACCCTCCCCAGTCAAGAGTGCAGTTCAACCGCGGTGGCAGGGAAATAAGTGGAATGCCACTCTCTTCAATGCTAGAACAATGCCGCCATGGTGAGCTGACACATTGTTGCCAGCGTTGAATCAAAAACGAGTTGAAATACACTATCTCACCCAATAAAACAGAAAACAAATCTCACCACTGTGATCCACTGATGTAGGTAAATCCTTCAGTACACAATTTAATTACCATACTAAACTTAAAACGCATAATCCAGACACATTTTCACGGAGCGATGAACAGCACGTGTGAGTAAGAAGGCGGCCATTTTGGCGATCTGCGGCTCGTGAGGTAAAGTGTAAAGTGTAAAGTGTGTTTAGGGTAAAACGGCACCAGGGGTTTCCCCCATCTCCGCGTTGCTTTCATTGTGGGTGAACCAGTTCGCTGGGAAATGCCAGAGATTTAAAAGTGCATGGATATTGTATATGTGTAGTGTCATGTACCGTTGTTCATCTGGTCGTTTAGCCGCTGGACCCCTACTGAGGCCCAACGTTGCCCCACTTTCGCCCCGTGGAGTCAGACCAGGAAACACCAGTAGACTAAGATTTACTCTGGCAGGTCCTGCCCCTTAATTTCCTGAGATTTCGGCGGCTAGGACCTAAAAAAAAAAAAAAAAAAAAAAATCCATTAGGTTAATGACGATGCACACACATATATATACACATGTACAATTACATACACGTGTATACATACATATATATGTACAATTACATACACGTGTATACATACATATATGCGTGGTATGATCGCTAAGGTTGTTATGCCGAATTTAGGCTCAAAGGATTTTTGGCACGTTAATTTTTGTTGTGTGGGGCTTTCGTTAGCGTAAAGACAGAAGTGGGGGAGACAGAAGACTGGGGGGTGAGAGACAGAAATATGGGACCAATAGAGTAGGTAGCCCCAATTTTCAGTGAGGCATGCCCATGCCCCACCAGAGTAGAAGATGTAGGGTGGCGAGAAGGGGAGGGAGCAAAGGTCGTCCCTCCCCCCTCCCCAAGGATGTGAGAATAAAAGGTGAAGGGAGCTAGAGTGCCCTCTTCAGGTCGCCATCAGTCTGTTGGCAGTTATGCTGCTTTTTGTCTCTTCTCTGTTTTCAATGTCACTCATGGGGTAATCCCCGTCCTAACTTCTCTTCCAGTTGTCAGCGTTCCATGTGGTCGAGTCTGGTGTCCCGAGAATTTCGATTTTCTGTTTCATCTGGTAGCGTTTCTTGTCAGTCTCTGTGTTGATTGCTGTAGATTGCAATTAGCATTTTCCTCCTGGGGAATAGATCCTGCGCGAAGAGGGAGAGCGCCCTGTATTCTTCCTCTGAGTCCAGGAAGTGGGACTCCAATCCCTTCGGAAGGTATCTGATTCTTGTTATGAGAATCCCTCTGAGGTCGTCATATTGTGGACATTCATAAGCTATGTGGCTCCAGCTTTCGCTCTCTCCACATGTACAGCTGGGATCGTCAGTGAGACCCAGCCCGAAAAGCTTTTCATTGTAAGGGCCATGTCCTGTTAACAGTGTTGTCATGTGGTACCCTGGGAAGTACCACACCGGTTGTTTTGGATATATCTTGCGGATGTCCGGTAGGAATTTTTTTGTCACTTCTCCCTTGGTGGTCTCAGTCCACCTTCTCTGCCAAAGGTTTAGGAGGTGGGTCTGTAACCTGACGTTTTCATTCTTTAGACTGTTCGGCTGATCAGTCGTGTAGCCCTGATGGGTGGCAGCCACTCCCCTGGACAGCAGGAACAGCAACCCTGCCTGGATAACCTCTAGATCCATGGGGAGCACTCCAGCAAGCACCTGCAGTGCTGGGGTGCTTACTGTGCTGCAAGCTCGTGTTGTTGTGAGTAATATGGTCCTTTGGATCGTTTCAAGTGTTCTTCTGTTCACAACCAGTGCCGCTTTGGGAAACCACACCGCTGCTGCATAGGTGATTGCTGGTAGGAAAGTTGTTTTGTAGTATATTGACAGGGTTCTCTTTTTGAGACCCCAGTCTTTCTTTGTGATCCTGGATACCATCCCAGAGTAGCCCCTGATTTTTCTCCGGATGTATTTGAGGTGCTGCTGGAAAGACAAGTTATTATCCAGGATTACGCCTAAGCACTTTAGCTCGCTCGCGAATTTTATGCTGACATTTTCAATTTTTATTTGCGGGGGCCGCCTCAATTGTAGTTTCCCTCTGAGGAGGATTGATGAGGTTTTTTTCTGGTGAAATTCTTAATTGGTTTTTGGAAGCCCATTGTTGTAGCTGCTGTAGTGCCCGGTTTGCCAACACCTCCAGTTGGGCCCTGGAGTCTGCCTCCACTGTCAAGGTAAGGTCATCTGCGAACGCATGCGCTCCCACGGGTCCCAGGTCCATTTCTAGGAACTCATCGAGGACAATGTTCCACAGGAGTGGCCCCAGAACCGACCCCTGCGGACATCCTCTGTGCACCTCTCTCGTAAGTTTCTGGTACTGCACGTTTATCTCTACTATTCTTTGGGTTAGATAACTTTCGATGACTTTATACAAGTTTATGGGCACTCGGGCCTTCCTCAGCCTCGCCAGGACGCTTGGCCACCAAAGTGAGTTAAACGCCCCGGCAAAATCAACGGAGATGAGCAGCAAGTACTTTTGTCTGCAGTCTTGCACTATCTTGAGCAGGTTCCCCAGTGCATCCACAGTTGAGGTCCCCGGTCTGAAGCCATACTGGTTTGCGGATTGGAGGCCTGCTGTTTCATAGTGATTTGTTATTCTTTTATGGAGCAATCTTTCAAACAGCTTGCTGGCCACTGGGAGCAGTGCGATCGGTCGATAGGCCTCGGGGTTTTCTGGATTCTTTGTAGGATTTTTTAGTATTAATTTTAGGTTAGCTATTTTCCATGTAGTTGGGAATAGACCGGTTTCTAAGCATCTATTGTATAATGTGAGGAGTAATTGTGGCTGAAATTCCACTGTTTTCTTCAATATTTCGGGCTCAATGAGATCAAGGCCTGGGCATTTCTTGTTTCTGATTCGACGTGCAGCCTCGCCGAGTTCATCCAGGGTAAAGGGGGGTTCTATCTCTTGACTGTTGTAGTTGTTGTTGTTTTCACATATGTGTTGCTGTGCTGGTAAAATTGGCATTTCTAGTTTTAGGAATATTGCATCTAGGATGTTATTTATCGACTGCTCCCAAGTGGTGGTAAGATTTCCATGCTGGGTCCTGGTGGTAGCAATCACCTCCCCCCTGGGAAGCTTATTGGTAGTTACGTTATAGACTACTCCCCAGGGGTCAGTGTTTCCGGTTGTGGAGACTAGGCGCTCCCAAGCTTGTCTTTTGCTTTTCTTGATGGCTTCGGTGTATTGGTTTCTGACTTGTTTATATCTCTGTCTTAATGCTTCGACTTCATTTGCTGGCCATGTTCTTCGGGCTCTTTGAAAGTCTTTTCTTTCTTTCATCATTCTCCGTCGGAGGGCTGCAATCTCCCGAGTCCACCAAGGGACCGCTCCCATTTGAGGATGTTTTTTCCTGATGGTTTGATTGCTTATATCAATTATCAGTTCCGTGGTTGCCTTCTGTAGGTCATGTGGGTTGTTTCGTAGGTCCAGGGACGGCGGTTTGTTATGAATCGCTGTAGTTAAAAGCTCCTTGTATTTCGGCCAGTCTGCCTTGGCGACAGCGTATCTGTGGCGTATTTGCTTTACTATTTTTTCCCTTGTCAGTGCTCTAGTTATTTTGCAGGTGATGACTCGGTGGTCCGAGGTGGTCCACGCTTCCTCCACCCTCCAGTCGGCTACGTGGTTTGCCAGGTTTCTAGTTGCCAGGGAGATATCTATAGTGGCCTCCCAGAGGGTGTTGCAGTATGTTGGTAACTGGTGCGGCTGGTTCAATACTGTGAACTGCGAACCCAGTATGAAATCCTCGAGCTGTTGCCCGTTTGCAGTTCCCCTTCGGTCAGCAGTGGCACTATGCCATAGCGGGGAGCGACAGTTGACGTCCGCTCCTATAATTATTTTTTCGTTTGGTAGGGTGTTCTGGAGTTGACGTAAGTAGCTAATTGTGGTCTCCATTTCCTGTCCCGGCCTGCTGTAGAGGGCCATAACATAAAGGGAACCCAGTGCTGTGATAATCTGGGCACAAGCAGCCCAGGCCGTACAGAGTTGGGTTATTTTGGTTGCGGTTATGTTTGCATTTCTGATTAGAACAGCTGCCCATGGGGTGTCCTCTTCAGTCTGGATTACTTTATATCGGAGTGGGTACCTGGCTACCCGCCCTGCGTGGACGTATGGCTCTTGCAGAATAATTACGTCTATATTTTCCTCGTCAGCCTTGACCCTGATTTGGTCTGCCACTGCTTTGGCTCGCTGTACATTTATTTGTATTATTTTGATCATTGTTTTATTATATTCTTTAGTTCTTGTCCCCATAGTTGATTCTATTTTGGTAGTGTAGAGTGTGTAGAGTGTGTTTAGTGTCAAACGGCACCAGGGTTTCCCCCATCTCCGCGTGCTATACATTGAGGGTGTGAAACAGAACACTGTGAATGCCAGAGTTTAAAAGTATATGGATTTTGTATTTGTGTAGTGTCATGTACCGTTGTTCATCTGGTCATTTAGCCGCTGGGCCCCTAATGGGACCCAACGTTGCCCCACTCCGCCCCGTGGAGGCAGACCAGGTACACTACATAGTTATTTACTCTGGCAGGTCCTGCCACCTAATTTCCTGAGATTTCAGTGGCAAGGACCTAAAAAAAAAAAAAAAAAAAACACGCTATAGATAGGGGTCAGCCAAAACAAAGGGAGTACTAGTTGGGCGATTTGATGTTGTTAAGTTTTTGGATGTAGAGCTCACACAATTTGGAGTTGATTCAGACACTAGTTGTAAGTTAGAGAAGGGGAGGGAGACTGAAGACTGGGGGGAAAAGACAGAGATACGGGGTCCATAGGGAAGATGACCCCCAAGTCAGTGGAGAAGGCCCATGCCCCACCAGAGTGAAAAACAGGGGTGGCGAGGGGGGGAGGACACCAGGGATGAACTCCCCCTCCCGCCAGGGAGTGGAGGCAAAGGACCTCGCAAGAGAGCGTGGCCAGGGAGGCCTAAAGGCAGCAGCTGAGCTGTGCTGGTGTAGGTTCTGTCACTCCTGGGACGAAGGAAGAAAGGAGTGTTTTTTTTTTTTTTTTTTTTCCTTTTCCTGAGAGGACTGTCATATCCAGGAAGTTTCTTACTTTGATCTTCAATGGGTGGTGTTTGGGTGCCTAACCCGTCTAGCAGTGAAGACAGACTGCGCAAACTCTGTAAAGGCGACATAGCGCTGCTCGTCCATTATAATCAGGTGCTCACAATTTCGGGGATTTTCTTGCATTTTAGTGGCAAACCTTAGCCGGAACTCATCATATTCATGGCAATCATACATCACGTGATCCCACGTTTCTTCATCCCCGCAGTGACACAGCGGATCTTCTTCTATGCCTAGGGATGTTAGCTTCGCTTTAAAGGGTCCGTGACCTGTAAATAGAAATGTAGTATGGAGGCCTGGTGAGTACCAGGGAGGAGGCTTTGGACTGATGAGGTTCACAGAGGGAATGAACTTTTTGGTTATCAGTCCTTTGTTGGTGGTGTCCCATGTCTCTTGCCAGGTCCTGTACATAATTTCGGAGATTCTCTTCCTTTCCTGTTTGGTGTTGTTATCAAGGTTAAGAGTGATGCCTGCTGTTTCGGTGGGAATACTCTTCTTCAATCGTTGATATAATCCTCTTCTTATTACCTCTAGGTGTAGGGGTATACATCCAGCTAGCACCTGCAGAGCTGGGGTGCTTACTGTACGGCACGCCCTTGTTACGGCAAGGAGCATAGAACGCTGTATGGAGTCTAGTTTACGGCGATTTCGGTCGAGGGAGGCCCTAGTACACCATACTGAGGCTCCATAGCAAGCTATTGGCACAAATATGGCATTATAGATGAGGGCCAGAGTCCGGCGCTTAAGGCCCCAGTCTGCACGGCTTATACGGATCATCATGGCCGAGTATTTTTTTATTTTCTGTGACATATATTTCAAGTGAGGATGGAAATTTAGCTTCATATCTAAGACGATTCCTAAATACTTGATTTCTGGGTATAATTTTATGGAGGTGTTGTCAATTTTGATAACCGGTGGTCTTCGTAGTTGAAGCGTTCCCTTGAGCAATATAGATTTGGTTTTCTCTCCCGAGATCTTTAGTCGGTGAATGGCTGTCCAATCCTGGAGCTTAGTTAGTGCACAATTTGCTCTCTCCTCTAAATCAGCTCTTGTGTCACCATGCACCACCAAAACCAAATCGTCAGCAAACGCAAGGGGTTGAGTCATCCCCAAGTCCATCCCAAGGAACTCGTCCAGGACGATGGACCAAAATAAGGGCCCCAGGACCGAGCCCTAGGGACAGCCTCGGGAGACCTGGCTAGTGACAGACTCGTACCTGGTACTAACATGGACAGTGCGGTATCTCAGGTACTCCTTGACACAGCTATAAAGGTTGAGCGGTGCTTTGGCTTGTCGGAGTCTTCTGAGAATACTTGGCCACCACAGCCGATCAAACGCTCCAGCAAAGTCAACTGTGATGACTAGCACATACTTGCCTTGAGTGCTTGAAACAGTAGATATTAATTTAAGAAGAGCATCTTCAGTGCTGCAACCAGCTTCGAAACCGTACTGAAGTGGAGAAATGAGGTTTTCTTTAGAGTAGCATTTTGACAACCTGCTGAGGAAACGCCTTTCCAGAAGTTTGCCTAGGACTGGCAAGAGAGCAATTGGGCTGTAAGATTTTGGCTCTTCAGGTGGTTTGTCTGGGTTCTTCAAGATGAGTTTAAGGCATGCCTCCTTCCAGATAGCAGGAAAGTGGCCTTCCATTAGGCATCTGTTGAAAGTGGCGAGCATGGTGTTAGGGAAGTAGGTTGCAAATTTCTTGATAACATCCACCTCCAGGAGGTCATTGCCAGGAGTTTTATTTTCTTTAGTTTTGTCCAGTGCAGCTTTTAGATCGTCATTTGTAAATGGTTCTTCAGTATTTTCTGTTGTATAAGAATCGTTAGCGGTAACAATCTGTAGTTGCTCTTCAGTGCATCATCTGTTGGAAAGAGGGCATTTAGCATGTTATGGACAGAGTCTTCCCACGTGAAGGTGGAAGAACCATCAGGTTTTACAGTTGCACTGAGGACTTCACCTCTAGGGAGTTCACAACGATACGATAGACAACTCCCCAGGGGTTATCATTTCCTGTGATCGAGACCAGATTCTGCCATGAGGCTTTTTTGCAGCGTCTAATCATGGTAGTGTA
Source organism: Mastigoproctus giganteus (assembly GCF_048544385.1). Classification (NCBI taxonomy): domain Eukaryota; kingdom Metazoa; phylum Arthropoda; class Arachnida; order Uropygi; family Thelyphonidae; genus Mastigoproctus; species Mastigoproctus giganteus. Next base: position 214,426,958 of record NC_143578.1, read on the forward strand.
ACTGTTCCTTAAGAATCGGTAACTGTCTTTTGCGGCTTCGACTTCCAAGGGTGGGAGGTGAGCACGGGCTCTCTGAAAAGTTTTACGAGCTTGGTGGACTCTCTTCCTCATATCTTGTAGTTCAGCATTCCACCAAGGGACTGCGTTTTTGAAGGGCCTTCTCTTGGGGATTGCCATAGCACAGGCCTCTTTGATGGTCTTGGAGAGGGAAACTGCACAGTCCTCAGAGGTGATGTGATTCAGTTATGAAGAATCTTCATGAAGTCTTCTTACAAGTTCGGCTTGAAAGCGTGGCCAGTCAGCTTTCTTTGTGCAGAATCGCACTACATCCCTTGGTATTGGGGGAATACGATCCACGGAGCGGCCAAGAGAATAGGTGATTGCTCTGTGATCAGAAGTCGTCCATGCTTCATTAACCTTCCACTTGCTGAACTTTCCAGAAATAGTCGGCGTGGTCAGGGTGATGTCGATGGTACTTTCCCAGAGGGTGCTACTGTATGTGGGGAGATTTCCAGGCTGGTTGAGTACTTGTAGTCTGGAGGCAAGGATGAAGTTTTCAAGTCCCTCCCCATTTCGAGTGACCGTACGATCAGGTGTTTGACTATGCCACAGGGGAGAGCGACAATTCGCGTCCATGGCTATGAGTAGCTTACCCCCTGGGAGAAGGTCAAGTGCTGTTTGTATTATGGCGATCGCAATTGAGATGTCTTCACCAGGTCTGCTATAGAGTGAGAGCAGATGTAAGGATCCCATGGCAGTAAGAACTTGAGCACAGGCACTAAAGGATGTACAAAGTGGAGCTACTTTAGTTACAGAGATTTCAGTGTTACTGACTAGGATTGCGGCCCGTGGTGCATCTGTAGTACCTTGAATGATTTTGTATGAAGCTGGATAACCTGTGACCTTACCCTTGTAGGCATAAGGCTCCTGGAGCATAATTATGTCAATATTTTCTTCCTCTGTTGTTAATTTAATTTGTTCAACCACTGCTCTTGCATGCTGTGCATTTATCTGCAAGAAATTCAGCTTCTTCTGTGTTGGTGGTTGGGTGGGCCGTCTATCCATAATTGGTTCTGTCTTGGTATATTCCCTTAAATTTTATATGTACAGGGCAGTTTGCATCCCTGACGGAGTGCAGGTGGGGTATTTTAGACCGTTTGCAGTTTGCACAAGCTGCTGGTTCCTCCCTTTTAGGGCAGTCTTTGAACTCATGTCCCTGCTGGGTACAGTGACCACACGTTGGGACCCGTTGGTTGCAGGTGTGCGATGTGTGCTCAAATTGCAGACACCTGAAACATTTGGGAACTGGAACGTACTCCTTGAATCGGTGGCTTCCCCATCCGATGTAGATTCTCTCATGTTGGCTAATAACCTTCCACGCTCTGGGGGTAAGTTCGACTACCCAGTTTACTGTAGCAGCTGACTTAGACTTCGTGATATGTTTTGGTATAATGTCAGCATCAACGTCGTCCTCTGCTGTATGCGCGCTAAGGTTTTTGTAGTATATTTCCTCCTTTAGCTCTTGAGGAGTAGTACTCTTGTCCAGACCGAAGAGGATAATGGAAGGTCCTTTTCGTTTTGGCGTTTCTGCCTTCAATCCTATGTTGGAGATTTCTGAACTCTTTAGTATAGTTTGTGCCTCCTCCCTAGTATCCGTTTCAATGATAACACCAGGCATCCTGGTTTTTCTTATGCTTTTGATTTTTAGGGTTTTCATGTGCTTCTTGAGGTTGCTAGTTAAGACATCCTTAACTGCGTCGCTAGTTGTTAGTTGCGTATCCTGTGTGGGTTTCACCAGGATAACATGCGATTTAGCTGTTCTTTTGTCAGATTTCCTGATAGTATTTTTTTGCACAGGGACCTCTTCGTTGAGCGATGAAGTGCCATTCCTCAACGCCTCGGTAAAAGAACGGGGGCGTTGTAGCATTTTGTTTTCCCGTTCTTGTGTGAGTAGGTCTAATTTGGCCGACATTTTCTCGTTATCTGTATGCAGATGGTAAACAATGCCCTCTATTTTCGACCATATTCTAATAATGCCTGTGCGAGTGACAGCAGTGATTCTGTTGGTCTTCTTGGCCATATATTTCTCAAGGATGTCGCGCAGTTTTAGGAATTGGTCAATTGGGGTCCCCTGTAGTGGTTGTTCCTTGTCATCAGTGTTATCTGTATCCGATCCGCTGGATGTATCCCTACCTGGGTCCCCAGGTATATCCCTTACAGGGGGAGTCGCTGTGCCAGAGCTATGTCTTGTCCTTCTAGCTTTCCGCGTGCATTTTTGCCTCTTTAGTTCTCTCATAGCTTCATCGTTCTCATGAAGGAGATTAGCATTTCTAGTGCGTCTGCCAGCGTCTGCGCGGTCTCTGTTCATATATTCAACGTCGGAATCTGACATGGTTTTAGTTCAGCGCAAAATTCCAGAAAAAAAAAAAAAAAAAAAAAAAGGGCAATACAATTTATCAGGATTTCACAACTACTGTATAGTCTTTTAGAGAATCGCAGGAGATTTTGTTTACTTTGCAAGATGGACATTCGCAATTAGTGAAATGCGGCAGTCAAGGTCACAACTGAAGGAATACAGTGATGTGTTTACTCACTAAGTCCTGCGCCGGAGGGGAATGCTACACATTCTTGTCACACAGGGGGGTATACATTCCATTGTCACACGAGCCTCCCAAGTCAAGTGCAGAGTATTTGCGTGGCAACCACAGTGTAATTGGTGCCTCTCTATAGCCCTGCTGTCAGCCGCATGGTGACCGGTACGGTCTGGCAACAAAGGATACAGATAGAAAACGCAAATAACCTACAAAATTCCCAGTAAATGAGCAAACGTTTCTCACCCTGAGATCCACTGTAGTAATTCTTCTAATTAGTACACTTTTCATTAACTAACAGGCACTGTAAACACATATTCAGAGACAAAACCCAGGAGCGCGGAAAACGTGCGTCCACACTGGACGACTGCCTCTCGAGCCCCTTCTATTTTGGTAGTTGCTCTTGGCTTTGAGATAGGTGGGGTAATTGGGGTCCCTGATTGAGTGGATATGATCCAGCTTCATGGACTTGCAGTTTGCGCAGGCAGCTTCTTTGTCTTTGTGCGGACAATCCTTAAATCCGTGTCCCTTCTCGGTGCAATGTCCGCACGTTGGGACCGTTCGGGAGCATACATCGGAGGAGTGGCCGAACTTGCAGCATCTAAAACATTTGGGAACTGCCACTCGTTCCCGAAAGCGATAGCTGCCCCATTCTATGTATACTCTTGTCCTATCTTTTAGGACTTGCGATGCCTCTGGGCTGAGTTCAACGCTCCAACTATTATTGATTCCGCCTCTTGCCTTTACGTGGAATTTTGGAGTTATTACATCATGCGGTTCCTTATCTGGTATTTCCTTTTGTATGTTTTTGTAGTATAGTTCTTCCACGATCTGTGCCGCCGTAACTTCCGGGTTTACATCAAAGATTAATATTGATGGTCCTTTCCTTTTGGGTGGCTGGGCCATAAGACGAAGGGAGTCTATTTTAGGGTTTTCTATTATGCTCTGTGCTTCTTGTCTGGTTTCTGTTTCTATCACCAGCCCTACGTCTCTCATTTTTCGCATTCCTTTAATTCTCGTGTGCCTGAGGTCCTCCCGCATGTTGTTGATTATTTTTGTTTTAAGCTCCTCGCTTGTGGAGATTTTACTTGCCTCCTCAGGTTTAAGGATCACTAGGTTTGGTGTGGGTAATAGGGCTCTCTTCCTCTGGTGCCCCTCTGCGGTCGATTGAGCTTCATTTGTTAATGGAGCCATCAGCGCTTCCGAGTATGTCGGGGCGCGCTGTGGCATTTGTTTGGCCCCGCATTCCATATAGGCTTGTAGCCTTGTAGTAGCTTTTTGGCTTTCTAGGTATGTGTCATGGAGGATTGTCTCCATTTTGTAAAATATGGTCACTATTTGGGACCTCAGACCCGTAGATATCCTATTTGGGTTTTCTTTAAAAATATTCTCTAGGGCCGTTTTCAGTCTGAGGGATTGTTCATAGACTGAGCCCTCCAGCAGTGCATGGTGCAGCTGTGGCTCCTGCTGTCTTTCATTGTTTGCATCTCTTTGTGATTCTGTTGGTTCAGGTTGTTCGCTTGTTTCGGCCTGCGAGCGGGTCTCCCTTTCGAATTTAGGGTCCACTTCCTTTCGGTTTTTTCTCTTGCTTAAGGTGGCCCCGAAACGGGCCTCCTTCGTCTTGTCTGGTTGATCTATTATGGCCAGTTCGTCGCTTTGTTTCTGCGTCCGGGAGTCCTTAATTTTTACGTGTCTCCCTTCCATTGTTACGTATTCCGATTAATCGGGAGAGTTCGGATAATCGGGAATGCTTCAGTATATTCTGGTAGCTCTTTTAAAAAGATGGCAGTTTTTACCCAACACAAGTTCGTAGGTTTATCTGTTGCTGCACAAACAGTTTTCAAAGATATTGACTATCCCCCACTTCACTTTGGAGGGGGGGACAACAGCCGAATGCAAAAATACCCTAGAAGAGTGGAACTACTTCTCTAGAGGATTTGTAGGGGGCGGCGAGCACAATGGTGGCATTCAAAATACAGTAGTGTAGCCGAGACGATAGTTCGCCCCTTACAGTGGGGAAAGTTTATGGCAGGGGACGGGATACACGATATCCCATATTAGCTTTCTTCATAAAATCACTCAGTTTGTTGAAAGGTTGGGACCCAGTCACTGTCCAAGGTTACAGTCGCTATAGCACCTCCCTAGTCAAGGTGTCAGGTTGAGACGTGGCCGCCGCGTTCTGTCGGCAGCCTCTCTATAGCCCTTCCGTCAGCCACATGGTGACCATGCGGTCTGACAACAAAGGATACAGATAAATAACGCTTCAACCAGACGATGTTCCCAAGTAAATAACAAAAATATCTCACCAGCGTGATCCTCTGTTCTTTATAATCTTGTGTGCATACTTTTCTTGGGTTAAATAACACTTAAAACACATATTTAAAATCAAAAATTACGGAGCTGACTAAAACACGTCCGCACGTTAAGACGGCCATATTGGCTCTCCGGCTCGTGAGGTAGAGTGTAGAGTGTGTTTAGTGTCAAACGGCACCAGGGGTTTCCCCATCTCCGCGTGCTATACATTGTGGGTGTGAAACAGAACACTGTCAATGCCAGAGGTTTAAAAGTGTATGGATTTTGTACATGTGTAGTGTCGTGTACCGTTGTTCCTCTGGTCATTTAGCCGCTGGGCCCCTAATGGGACCCAACGTTGTCCACACTCTGCCTCGTGGAGGCATACCAGGTACACCAGTATTATAGTTATTTACTCTGGCAGGTCCTGCCACCTAATTTCCTGAGATTTCAGTGGCAAGGACCTTAAAAAAAAAAAAAAACGTAGTGACAGTATGCTGTCACGTGGTCACTCTTTCCAATTCCAAGACAATGGCGCTTTTAACGGCAGACCCATTGTCGTTAGCATTGGATAAATAACGCAAACAGAACTTCACTTCTACCCAAAGAAAGTTAAAACAAAACTCACCAAGATGTTCCAGTTCCTTAATGGCTTTGATCCAACACAAATCCAGAGTTTGGCGCTAACTTTAAACTAGTAAACCAGGTCACAATTTAGGGAGCTGTCACACGTGCACGCTTGGAAGCGGCCATTTTAAATCCTCCGTAAAAAGAAATAATTACCTAAAGTTTCATGGTATTCATCTTCACCAAGGATGCAGGATAACTCAGAAAGTCACTATACGAAAATATTACTGAGACTCGCTAAAAAAAAAAAAAAAATGCATTAAACACTGAAAACTTGAGGAGCTCAAGATTAGGCAGCAGTCACACCGACGCGAATTCGCTAATCTCCCTGCCTGGAGAGACATGCAGACATGTAGACATGTATAGTATCTTATGTAGGAAGGCACCTGAACGAAAGTTCAACTCCGTCTTTGTACACTGTGATGGTTATAGAAAGCACTGTAACAGGCCAGAAATGTGTGTAACGTTATGTTCGTGCAGTGTGTGTGTTGTTGTGTTGTTTAGTTGTTTCTGGCCGTTTTGTCACCAGGCAGGCGATCACCTGGAAAGTCTGCCCAGTGTCCGTCTACACCACGGGGAGGTAGGCCACAACTGCGCAAGAACCATGGCCAACCTCAACAGTCACGCTCCAAATGTCCAAAGAGGGTTTGGAGCCATTCAAAAGAACCCCGTGCCAGCAAGCCGGCTACAGCGCGCACACACACACACACACACACACACACACACACACACACACACACACACAGGACAGCGGAAGACGAAGAAATAAGGATGAGAATAGCATAAAGTAAAAAAAAAATAATAATAATAAAAAATATATATATATATAAAAAAAAATAAATAAAAAAAAAAAATATATATATATATAAATAATAAATAAAAAATAAAAAAAATATATATAAAAAATATATGTATAAAAAAAAAGAAAAAAAAAAAAAGTAAAATAAAATCTTTATCCATTTCTTGCCCACATCTTTATGCAGTGCTGTCCAAAGTGGTCCACAAAGAGAAAGGTGTATTGTCAAACAGAAGTAGTATGCCATTCAATCATGATCGGCAGGAACAAGTTCTGATATAATACTGAATTCTCTTAATCTGGAGTGGTGTCAGAAGTCTCTGGTCGATGACGGTATAACTGAGCAGGGGAAGGATTTAGTTGCAGAGAGTCTTGATAAAGGATGAGTCAGAAAAGTGCAGCATCTGTTAAAATCTTTGCATGTTCTTGAAAGCCTAGCAATTTTGTATATGACGTCATCAGGACGACGAGGCAGCGCACAGTTGTATTATGATTTATGATGCGTTTTCAGTTTCATTTCTTGAATTAACATTGAGGTTGAGAGCCTTCCTGCGATTAAAAGCTGCATTGCAGAAGGTTTGAAGGGCCTGGAAATTGTTGACAGAAATGAGTATCTTCTCACCTCCGGGACACAAGTTTGGTACTGTTGCCTTAAGAGCCGATCTTAGATTCTCGTAATTGGAGCATTCAAAAAGGACGTGAGGAGAGTCTTCCGGTAGCCCACATCGACAGGAGACTGTATTGGAAAGTCTGAATTGGTAGAGTTTTGCGTTAAGCGAACCATGCCCAGTTAGTATGTAGGAGGTAAACAGTGAGGGTGAAAACCATTTTCTGGTGGATGATGAGAGTAGTGCAGTTACGTCGGGAACGAAATTTGTGGTGATAGCTCCTTTTTCGGTAGAATTCCATCTATTCTGCCAGGTCTTCACTAACAAATTCCAGCATCTGGTTCGCTCAGTTTTGGGATCAGCCTGAGGGTTAACAATGATTCCCTGAAATTCCGTTGAAATGCCTTTGCGGATGTGAAAACAAAGCCCTCTGAACACAACATGCAGGACAAGTAGTATAGTGCCTGCAAGAGTCTGTAGAGCTGGAGTTGATACTGTCGGCAAACGTGAAGTAGGCTAAGGAGAAAACAACGTTGAATAGTGGATAACTTGGTTTGTACAGTTTTGAGTGCAGTACGTCTAAACCAAAGGCTCGCAGCATAGGTTGTAATTGGGATTATGGCAACATTATAAAATAGATGTAGGGTTTTAGTGTTCAGTCCCCAGTCTTGTCTGGTAATTTGTTGCAGCATTGCGGTAAAACTCTTAACTTTGACGGACAGATGTTGAATATGCTCAGTAAAGGAAAAGCGGTCGTCGATGATGACTCCTAAAAATTTGGTGCGTCCGACAAGTGGAAGTGATTTCTTGTCAAGTTTTACAACTGGTGGTCTGCGATAGTGTAATTTGTGTTTAGAAAAGTATGATCTTCGATTTTGTTGGGGATAATTTTAATTTGTTCTTAGAGGACCGGGACGATAGTTCAAAAAGTACTTTATTGACATAGAGTTCTAATTCAGATCTTCAGTTTCCATTCACTAAAATGACAATGTCATCTGCATACGCAAGTTGTTGCACATTTTGAAATTCAGTCGTCCTAAGCAGCCAATCATCGAGAACTAGGTTCCAAATCAAGGGACCCAAAATTGATCCTTGGGGGCAACCACGGGCGACAAATCGGTTAATCTTCGTGCTTTTAGTGATGACGGTGAAGGTGAGATCAGCAATGTAGTTTCTAACAAGTTTATAAAGCTGAAGAGAGCAGTGATTGGAACGGAGTCTTCTGGGGGCACTCTCCCACAATAAAGTATCAAAAGCGCCCTTAAAATCGATAAACATTTATTTATTTATTATTAAATCAGTTTATTTCCCAAGAAACCTTGGGTCACCCTGGGACGGGTCTGTGCCAGAAGGGTGTGAATATTTACAGACTAAGGTGCGAGGAACACATGCACAATAAACAAGAGTACATGCGTGCTCGACCCGAGACATTTACAGGATTAAATATACAATAATATACAAGATATACAGTAATATACAAAAAAAAAAAAAAAAAAAAAAGATTGCCAAAACGTACTTGGAAGTGGAGCAGTCAATGAGGTGGTGGAGTTCAAATAAGGCGTCTTCGCATCCACGCCCTTGCCTAAATCCGTATTGATGTGGAGCTTGTGGCTCCCTGCAATGTGTTTATTTTATTAGCGATTAATCTCTCTAACACTTTTCCCAGGTGAGAGGGCAAGGCTATGGAGCGGTAGGATCTGGCATTATCTAGTGGCTTACCAGGTTTATGTAAAATCTTAAGAATGGCGTGTTTCCATGGTTTGGGAAACGTTCCAGTATTTAAGCAGTTGTTGAATAATTAAAGTAGAACTTTGGGCCTTAGGTCATAAAAGTGTTTGATAAATATATTGTCAATCAGGTCATCGCCAGGACATTTGTTTGACTGAATTTTATTCAAGATTGAAGTAAGTTCTTCTGCAGTGAATGGACTTTTTTCTTCGAAAGGAAGGTATTTTTGGTTTAAATCTCGAATAGATAGATCGTGTGAAGTGTCAATAGTGAGATCATCGTTAGGCAGCAGTTGGTCCAAGATGGCATTTATGGAGTCTGTTAGTGTAAGAGTTTCCATACTGTTGGAGGTAATGGAGTTAAAAATGTCACCCAAGATCATTTTATTTTTAGCAATTTTATAGATGACGCCCCAAGGATTATTATTCCCAGACGTACGGACAAAATTGTGCCAGGATTGCAATTTGCTTTCATAAATCAATTTTACGTATCTTCTTTTGAGAGTTTTGTATTCTTCATGTAATCTGTTGACTTCTTCTTGAGGCCAAGTACGCCGTTTACGCTGAAAATTTCTTCTCGCTTTATGCACAAGTTTCCGAGAAGAGGAAAGTTCGTTATTCCACCAAGGTGTGCAGTTAGTTTTTAGTTTCTTTTTATGCGTAGATTTCTGAATTGCAGTGATGATAATGTTTTGAATCTGCAGTGCTAGTTGTTCGGTGGTAAGAGAATTAAAATTTTCTAGGTTGTCTTCAGGCAAGTGAGAGAGAACAGAACGACTAAAACGTTCCCATTTTATGTTTCTAAGAGAGTAACGTATGAGATTACGAAGAGGTTGTTGAAGAGGAAGAATTGATTCAAGCAGGAAGACGATAGAGCGATGGTCACTTGTTGTTAGGTCAGTTTCGACGTGCCAGTCAGTAATATAAGGAGCAATATGGGCTGTGGCCAGACAGATGTCTATATTTGATTCACCCAGGGAATTAGAAAAGGAACATGGCTGGTTTGGTTGATTCAAGACAGTAAGCTGATGGGAGAAGATGGTATCCTCAAGCAGTAATCCCCAAGCATCTGTGAAAGAACTATGCCACAATGCAGACTTGGAGTTTGAGTCGAGTAAAATTAACAGAGGAATAGGGCCTAATAAACTGAATACGAAATCGATATAGTGTAAGTGAGGAATCAAGTCAGATGACGAGGGGCAATACATTGAGATAACATAAGTCGAGTGATTAGGACTCAAGACTTGAATGCAAATAGCATGCTGTGATGTTAAACAGGACAAGAGTAAAACGTCAACATTTTTATTAAATATTATGATGGCTACTTAGGATCTGTATGAGTCGGTTGTAAAATCCGATAAGAGCAAGGATATCCGACAATTTGTCCTTTTCTATGATATGGTTCTTGAAGAATGAGAATGTCAATGCGTTCCTCCTCAGATACACGACGTAGCTCATCTGCCACGGTGCGTGAATGGTGAGCATTGGCTTAGAGAAATTTTAAGTTTATTGTCGAAATATTTGACTGGGAAGCGCTTGAACTCGATAAGATTGTGATATTAGAAGGGAATTGTTCGTTGCCGTACTGTGTCTTGAGCCTTTATGTATTCAGGACAGTTGATATCTCTGACCGAATGATTAGCATCATGTTTGTGCCTCTTGCAATTAATGCAGACAGGCTGTTGATCCTTGCTGGGGCACACAGCAAAGATATGGCCTAGTTTGCCACAATGTCCACAAGAAGGTCTTTCTTGTTTACACGTACTTGAAGTGTGTCCGAAAGCAAGACAACAATAGCACTTCGTCACAACAGTGAACGGCTTAAATCGGTGAGAGGTCCACCCAATAAATAACCTGTCTAAAGTAGAGATAGCCGAAAAAATACGTGGGGTAAAGTCAAACACCCAATTCGAAGTATTCTTTGATTTGGAGCTAATTTTAAATCGGAAAGTGATCTCTTGTGAGATTTCTTCAAGTGTGAATTTAAATTCTTTCAGGTTTTTGAAGTAGAAATCATCAAGTATTTCCTCTTTGGTTAAATCATTATCAATATTTTATGCCAATAAGGTTGGATTCAATTTCTTAGGTATCTCAGGGGTGATTCCAACATCAGACAGGATTTTTGAGGAAGAGATGGTATCCAAATCTTTACGTGAATCAGTTTCTAAAATTACGCCTTTGTTTTTAATGAGAGGGAGGGCTTTAACTTTGACTTCTTTCAAGTCTTGCTTTAAGTTTTTAACTACACGATCTTTAACATCAGTGCTCGTAGTAGGAGTAGAACTCTCAGATGCCTTTAGTACTAATAAATGTGGTTTTCTGGTTGAAGTAGTTTTAACATTAGCGGATTGCAGACTGTCTGTTTGGGTAATAGAAATTTTTGCAAGGGATTGTGCAGTAACCTCAGACAAGCTTTCAGGAGAAACTATGTTCAAAGAAGTATCAACTAATTCTGTAGAAGTTGAAGATTTTGCCACAGAAGCATATGAGAGAGGTGTGGGCATAGTGTTTGAGTCATTACTTCTTATCTGCCGCATCTTTATTTTCATCTTAAAAGCTTCGTTTTCTTCAATCAAGCCATTCACAACTAATTCAAGACCGCTCCAAGAATGAAGAATAGCTTTGATGGCAGTTTTTGTAACCTTACTATTGTCGTTTAATAAGTAAGTTTCAATTTCTTCTCGCAGGAAAGTAAGTGCATCGACAGGGGAAAGATCTCAAAGTAAGATAGTCCCGACGTTTGGTATTTTAATTTTCCTGGCAGTTTAAGTAGCAGCCCTAGTCAACGTGTCCGGACTAAAATGTTTTATTTGTGAAGAATCAGTAGCGATATTTGTGGTCGTAGAAATTATTACTTTGTTTGAAGATTCAAGATGTTCTGATTTAGCCTTAGAAGCGGTTACACATGTAGTTTCCCTTGTCTTACTTTGTTCCTGTGAAGAAACGAGAGGTGGAAACTCATCGGTGTTTCAAGACCAAATTAGTAGAGCACGTTTTCACTCGACTGACGTGCTGCGTGAGCATGCGCTTGAAAAAATGCCTGGAGAGAGTGTAGAGTGTGTAGAATGTGTTTAGTGTCAAACGGCACCAGGGGTTTCCCCCATCTCCGCGTGCTATACATTGTGGGTGTGAAACAGAACACTGTCAATGCCAGAAGTTTAAAAGTATATGGATTTTGTATTTGTGTAGTGTCGTGTACCGTTGTTCATCTGGTCATTTAGCCGCTGGGCCCCTAATGGGACCCAACGTTGCCACACTCCGCCCCGTGGAGGCAGACCAGGTACACCACTATTATAGCTATTTACTATGGCAGGTCCTGCTACCTAATTTCCAGAGATTTCAGTGGCAAGGACTTAAAAAAAAAAAAAAAAAAGCGCTATAGGTAGGGGTCAGCCAAAACAAAGGGAGTACTAGTTGGGCGATTTAATGGCTCAAACAATTTGGAGTTGATTCAGACACTAGTTGTAAGTTAGAGAAGGGGAGGGAGACTGAAGACTGGGGGAAAAAGACAGAGATACGGGGTCCATAGGGAAGATGACCCCAAGTCAGTGGAGCAGGCTCATGCCCCACCAGAGTGAAAAAGAGGGGTGGCGAGGGGGAGGACACCAGGGATGAACTCCCCCCCACCAGGGAGTGGAGGCAAAGGACCACGCAAGGGAGCGTGGCTAGGGAGGCCTAAAGGCAGCAGCTGAGCTGTACTGGTGTAGGTTCTGTCACTCCTGGGACGAAGGAAGGAAGGAGTGGTTTTTTTTTTATTTTTTCCTTCTCCTGAGAGGACTGTCATATCCAGGAAGTTTTTTACTTTGATCTTCAATGGGTGGTGTTTGGGTGCCTAACCCGTCTAGCAGTGAAGACAGACTGCGCAAACTCTGTACAGGCGGCATAGCGCTACTCGTCCATTATAATAACAATGCCGGGGATTTTCTTGCATTTTAGTTTCAAACCTTAGCCGGAACTCGTCATATTCATGGCAATCATACATCACGTTATCCCACGTTTCTTCAGCCCCGCAGTGACACAGCGGATCTTCTTCAATGCCTATGGATGTTAGCTTCGCTTTAAAGGGTCCGTGGCCTGTAAATAGAAATGTAGTATGGAGGCCTCGTGAGTACCAGGGAGGAGGCTTTGGACTGATGAGGTTCACAGAGGGAATGAACTTTTTGTTTATCAATCCTTTGTTGGTGGTGTCCCATGTCTCTTGCCAGGTCCTGTACATAATTTCAGAGATTCACTTCCTTTCCTGTTTGGGGTTGTTCTCAAGGTTAAGAGTGATGCCTGCTGTTTCGGTGGGAATACTCTTCTTCAACCGTTGATACAATCCTCTTCTTATTAACTCTAAGTGTAGGGGTATACATCCAGCTAGAACCTGTAGAGATGGGGTACTTACTGTAGGGCACGCCCTTGTTATGGCAAGGAGCATAGAACGCTGTATGGAGTCAGGTTTACGGCGATTTCGGTCGAGGGAGGCCTTAGTACACCATACTGAGGCTCCATAGCAAGCTATTGGCACAAACATAGCATTATAGATGAGGGCCAGAGCCCGGCGCTTAAGGCCCCAGTCTGCACGGCTTATACGGATGATCATGGCCGAGTATTTGTTTATTTTATGTGACATATATTTCAAGTGAGGATGGAAATTTAGCTTCATATCTGAGACGATTCCTAAATACTTGATTTCTGGGTATAATTTTATGGAGGTGTTGTCAATTTTCATAACCGGTGGTCTTCGTAGTTGGAGCGTTCCCTTGAGCAATATAGATTTGGTTTTCTCTCCCGAGATCTTTAGTCGGTGAATGGCTGTCCAATCCTGGAGCTTAGTTAGTGCACAATTTGCTCTCTCCTCTAAATCAGTTCTTGTGTCACCATGCACCACCAAAACCAAATCGTCAGCAAACGCAAGGAGTTGAGCCATCCCCAAGTCCATCCCAAGGAACTCGTCCAGGACGATGGACCAAACGAAAGGCCCCAGGACCGAGCCCTGTGCACAGCCTCGGGAGAACTGGCTAGTGACAGACATTTACCTGGTACTAACAAGGACAGTGCGGTGTCTCAGGAACTCCTTGACACAGCTATAAAGGTTTTTTGCAGCGTCTAATCATGGTAGTGTAACTGTTCCTTAAGAATCGGTAACTGTCTTTTGCGACTTTGACCTCCAAGAGTGGGAGGTGGGCACGTGCTCTCTGAAAGGTTTTACGAGCTTGGTGGACTATCTTCCTCATATCTTGTAGTTCAGCATTCCACCAAGGGACTGCGTTTTTGAAGGGCCTTCTCTTGGGGATTGCCATAGCACAGGCCTCTTTGATGGTCTTGGAGAGGGAAACTGCACAGTCCTCAGAGGTGATGTGATTCAGTTGTGAAGAATCTTCATGAAGTCTTCTTACAAGTTCGGCTTGAAAGCGTGGCCAGTGAGCTTTCTTTGTGCAGAATCGCACTACATCCCTTGGTATTGGAGGAATGCCATCCACGGAGCGGCCAAGAGAATAGGTGATTGCTCTGTGGTCAGAGGTGTTCCATGCTTCATTAACCTTCCACTTGCTGAACTTTCCAAAAATAGTCGGCGTGCTCAGGGTGATGTCGATGGTACTTCCCCAGAGGGTGCTACTGTATGTGGGGAGATTTCCAGACTGGTTCAGTACTTGTAGTCTGGAGGCAAGGATGAAGGTTTCAAGTTCCTCCCCATTTCGAGTGACCGTACGATCAGGTGTTTGACTATGCCACAGGGGTGAGCGACAATTCGCGTCCATGGCTATGAGTAGCTTACGCCATGGGACAAGGTCAAGTGCTGTTTGTATTATGGCTACCGCAATTGAGATGTCTTCACCAGGTCTGATATAGAGTGAGAGCAGATGTAAGGATCCCATGGCAGTAAGGACTTGAGCACAGGCACTAAAGGATGTACAAAGCGGAGCTACTTTAGTTACAGAGATTTCAGTGTTACTGACTAGGATTGCGGCCCGTGGTGCATCTGTAATACCTTGAATGATTTTGTATGAAGCTGGATAACCTGTGACCTTACCCTTGTAGGCATAAGGCTCCTGGAGCACAATTATGTCAGTATTTTGTTCCTCTGTTTTTACTTTAATTTGTTCAACCACTGCTCTGGCATGCTGTGCATTAATCTGTAAGAAATTCAGCTTCTTCTGTGTTGGTGGTTTGGTGGACCGTCTATCCATAATTGGTTCTATCTTGGTATATTCCCTTAAATTTTATATATACAGGGCAGTTTGCATCCCTGACGGAGTGCAGGTGGGGTATTTTAGACCGTTTGCAGTTTGCACAAGCTGCTGGTTCCTCCCTTTTAGGGCAGTCTTTGAACTCATGTCCCTGCTGGGTACAATGACCACACGTGGGGACCCGTTGGTTGCAGGTGTGCGATGTGTGCCCAAATTGCAGACACCTGAAACATTTGGGAACTGGAACGTACTCCTTGAATCGGTGGCTTCCCCATCCGATGTAGATTCTCTCATGTTGGCTAAACCTTCCACGCTCTGGGGGAAAGTTCGACTAGAGTGTAGAGTGTGGAGCGTGTTTAGTGTCAATCGGCACCAGGGGTTTCCCCCATCTCCGCGTGCTATACATTGTGGGTGTGAAACAGAACACTGTCAATGCCAGAAGATTAAAAGTATATGGATTTTGTATTTGTGTAGTGTCGTGTACCGTTGTTCATCTGGTCATTTAGCCGCTGGGCCCCTAATGGGACCCAACGTTGCCCCACTCCCCCCTGTGGAGGCAGACCAGGTACACTACTTAGTAATTTACTCTGGCAGGTCCTGCCACCTAATTTCCTGAGATTTCAGTGGCAAGGACCTAAAAAAAAAAAAAAAAAGAAAACACGCTGTAGATAGGGGCCAGCCAAAACAAAGGGAGTACTAGTTGGGCGATTGGATGTAGGGCTCAAACAATTGGGAGTTGATTCAGACACTAGTTGTAAGTTAGAAAATGGGAGGGAGACTGAAGACTGGGGGGAAAAGACAGAGATATGGGGTCCATAGGGAAGATGACCCCAAGCCAGTGGAGCAGGCCCATGCCCCACCAGAGTGAAAAACAGGGGTGGCGAGGGGGGAGGACACCAGGGATGAACTCGTTCTCCCGCCAGGGAGGGGAGGCAAAGGACCACGCAAGGGAGCGTGGCAAGGGAGGCCTAAAGGCAGCAGCTGAGCTGTGCTGGTGTAGGTTCTGTCACTCCTGGGACGAAGAAAGGAAGGAGTGGTTTTTTTTTCTTTTTTCCTTCTCCTGAGAGGACTGTCATATCCAGGAAGTTTCTTACTTTGATCTTCAATTGGTGGTGTTTGGGTGCCTAACCCGTCTAGCAGTGAAGACAGACTGCGCAAACTCTGTACAGGCGGCATAGCGCTACTCGTCCATTATAATAACAATGCCGGGGATTTTCTTGCATTTTAGTTTCAAACCTTGGCCGGAACTCGTCATATTCATGGCAATCATACATCACGTTATCCCACGTTTCTTCAGCCCCGCAGTGACACAGCAGATCTTCTTCAATGCCTATGGATGTTAGCTTCGCTTTAAAGGGTCCGTGGCCTGTAAATAGAAATGTAGTATGGAGGCCTCGTGAGTACCAGGGAGGAGGCTTTGGACTGATGAGGTTCACAGAGGGAATGAACTTTTTGTTTATCAATCCTTTGTTGGTGGTGTCCCATGTCTCTTGCCAGGTCCTGTACATAATTTCAGAGATTCACTTCCTTTCCTGTTTGGGGTTGTTCTCAAGGTTAAGAGTGATGCCTGCTGTTTCGGTGGGAATACTCTTCTTCAACCGTTGATACAATCCTCTTCTTATTAACTCTAGGTGTAGGGGTATACATCCAGCTAGAACCTGTAGAGATGGGGTACTTACTGTAGGGCACGCCCTTGTTATGGCAAGGAGCATAGAACGCTGTATGGAGTCAAGTTTACGGCGATTTCGGTCGAGGGAGGCCCTAGTACACCATACTGAGGCTCCATAGCAAGCTATTGGCACAAACATAGCATTATAGATGAGGGCCAGAGCCCGGCGCTTAAGGCCCCAGTCTGCACGGCTTATACGGATGATCATGGCCGAGTATTTGTTTATTTTCTGTGACATATATTTCAAGTGAGGATGGAAATTTAGCTTCATATCTGAGACGATTCCTAAATACTTGATTTCTGGGTATAATTTTATGGAGGTGTTGTCAATTTTGATAACCGGTGGTCTTCGTAGTTGGAGCGTTCCCTTGAGCAATATAGATTTGGTTTTCTCTCCCGAGATCTTTAGTCGGTGAATGGCTGTCCAATCCTGGAGCTTAGTTAGTGCACAATTTGCTCTCTCCTCTAAATCAGCTCTTGTGTCACCATGCACCACCAAAACCAAATCGTCAGCAAACGCAAGTGGTGGGGGTCATCCCCACGTCCATCCTAAGGAACTCGTCCAGGACGATGGACCAAAAGAAAGGCCCCAGGACCGAGCCCTGGGGACAGCCTCGGGAGACCTGGCTAGTGACAGACTTGTACCTGGTACTAACATGGACAGTGCGGTGTCACAGGTATTCCTTGACAGATGTATAAAGGTTGAGTGGTGCTTTGGCTTGTCGGAGTGTTCTGAGAATACTTGGCCACCACAGCCGATAAAACGCTCCAGCAAAGTCAACTGTGATGGCTAGCGCATACTTGCCTTGGGTGCTTGAAACAGTAGATATTAATTTAAGAAGAGCATCTTCAGTGCTGCAACCAGCTTTGAAACCGTACTGAAGTGGAGAAATGAGGTTTTCTTTAGAGTAGCATTTTGACAACCTGCTGAGGAGAATCCTTTCCAGAAGTTTGCCTAGGACTGGCAAGAGAGCAATTGGCCTGTAAGATTTTGGCTCTTCAGGTGGTTTGTCTGGGATCTTCAAGATGAGTTTAAGGCATGCCTCCTTCCAGATAGCAGGAAAGTGGCCTTCCATTAGGCATCTGTTGAAAGTGGCGAGCATGGTATTAGGGAAGTAGGTTGCAAATTTCTTGATAACATCCACCTCCAGGAGGTCATTGCCAGGAGTTTTGTCTTCTTTAGTTTTGTCCAGTGCAGCTTTTAGATCGTCATTTGTAAATGGTTCTTCAGTATTTTCTGTTGTATAAGAATCGTTAGCGGTAACAATCTGTAGTTGCTCTTCAGTTAGCTGTGCATCATCTCTTGGAAAGAGGGCATTTAGCATGTTATGGACAGAGTCCTCCCACGTGAAGGTGGTAGAACCATCAGGCTTTACAGTTGTACTGAGGACTTCACCTCTAGGGAGTTTGTTCACAACGATGCGATAGACAACTCCCCAGGGGTTATCATTTCCTGTGATCGAGACCAAATTCTGCCATGAGGCTTTTTTGCAGCGTCTAATCATGGTAGTGTAACTGTTCCTTAAGAATCGGTAACTGTCTTTTGCGGCTTCGACCTCCAAGGGTGGGAGGTGAGCACGGGCTCTCTGAAAAGTTTTACGAGCTTGGTGGACTCTCTTCCTCATATCTTGTAGTTCAGCATTCTACCAAGGGACTGCGTTTTTAAAGGGCCTTCTCTGTGGGATTGCCATAGCACAGGCCTCTTTGATGGTCTTGGAGAGGGAAACTGCAGAGTCCTCAGAGGTGATGTCATTCAGTTGTGAAGAATATTCATGAAGTCTTCTTAAAAGTTCGGCTTAAAAGCGTGGCCAGTCAGCTTTCTTTGTGCAGAATCGCATTACCTCCCTTGGTATTGGCGGAACGCGATTCACAAAGCGGCCAAGAGAATAGGTGATCGCTCTGTGGTCAGAAGTGGTCCATGCTTCATTAACCTTCCACTTGCTGAACTTTCCCTCCTGCCACCCCTCTTTCTCCTCTGGTGGGGCATGGGCATGCCCCACTATTTCAACAGGGGTCATCTTCCCTATAGACCCCTTACTTCCAATTTCCAACCCCCCAGTCTTCCACCTCCCCTCCCATCTTTCTCTTTACAACAGCGCTTGCCCCACACGTACAAATTTAAAACACCAAAATTCATGCCCGATCCATTAGGAAATATTATTACCTCCAGCGCTTATTCCTTATAGCCCCTCTAAGTTGCGTATAATGTACCATCTGTGCCGAAAAGAAAATAATTATTATTTTAATGTTTTTTTTTTTTTTTTTTTTTTTATTATTATTTTTATTTTATTTTATTTTATTTTATTTTTTTTTTTTAGGTCCTAGCCACTGAAATCTCAGGAAAATAGGTGGTAGGACCTGCCAGAGCAAACTATAAGGGAACACCTGGCTGGCCTCCACGTGGCGGAGTACGTAAACGACAGGTCCCATCTGGGGCCTGGCGGCTAACAAGCCAGAGGAACAAGGGGCACAACATATTACACAATACATGATCCACACACTTTTAAACCTCTGG
This sequence comes from Mastigoproctus giganteus, assembly GCF_048544385.1. Lineage (NCBI taxonomy): Eukaryota > Metazoa > Arthropoda > Arachnida > Uropygi > Thelyphonidae > Mastigoproctus > Mastigoproctus giganteus. The sequence goes on from NC_143578.1 coordinate 214,445,956, forward strand.
CCTTGACAGCGTACTGTCCTCGATACAAAGAACATACGCGGAGATGGGGTAAATCCCTGGTGCCGTTAGACCCAAAAAATACTCTGTACTCTGTACTCTGTACTCTGAACTTTCCAGAAATAGTTGGCGTGGTCAGGGTGATGTCGATGGTACTTTCCCAAAGGGTGCTACTGTATGTGGGGAGATTTCCAGGCTGGTTCAGTACTTGTAGTCTGGAGGCAAGGATGAAGTTTTCAAGTTCCTCCCCATTTCGAGTGACCGTACGATCAGGTGTTTGACTATGCCACAGGGGGGAGCGACAATTCGCGTCCATGGCTATGAGTAGCTTACCCCCTGGGAGAAGGTCAAGTGCTGTTTGTATTATGGCGATCGCAATTGAGATGTCTTCACCAGGTCTGCTATAGAGTGAGAGCAGATGTAAGGATCCCATGGCAGTAAGAACTTGAGCACAGGCACTAAAGGATGTATAAAATAGAGCTACTTTAGTTACAGAGCTTTCAGTGTTACTGACTAGGATTGCGGCCCGTGGTGCATCTGTAGTACCTTGAATGATTTTGTATGAAGCTGGATAACCTGTGACCTTACCCTTGTAGGCATAAGGCTCCTGGAGCATAATTATATCAATATTTTCTTCCTCTGTTTTTAATTTAATTTGTTCAACCACTGTTCTGGCATGCTGTGCATTAATCTGCAAGAAATTCAGTTTCTTCTGTGTTGGTGGTTGGGTGGACCTTTTTGAACATCTCTGGTTCAATCCTGTCATCACCAGGGACTTTCCTGTTTTTGATGTTTGCTGCTGCTATGGTGAGCTCCATGATTGTAAAGGAGGGCTCAACTGCCGTGGTACAATAAGAGGAGTTTTCTTCATAGAGTTTTCTCTGTACCTCAGTCTGGGGTTCAGTTTGAGGTAGGAAGATTTGGTCTAACATGTTGTCAATTGATGATTTCCAGGTTCTGGTATAACTTCTCGGTGCAGTTTCGGTGGCTGTAACCACTTCCCCTCTTGGAAGCTTGTTAATGACAACTCTATACACAATTCCCCATGGGTCAGCATTGCCATTTGCACTGACCAGAGTTTCCCATGTTTCTTTTTTCTTCTGCTTAATCTTGGCCGTGTAGTTATTTCTGGCCTCGCGATACATCTGCTTTAGTTCGTCCACCTCCGCCTGTGGCCAGGTTCTGCGTGCTCTTTGGAATGCTTTTCGGGCTCTGTTTGCTCTGTGTCTGAGGTCAGTTAGTTCTGGTAACCACCAGGGAACAACCCTGCGCGTCGTGTGTGTTTTTGTATAGCTATGTCCGCTGCGTCCGTGATTAATTTTGTCACCTGCTGCTGAGGTCATTTACGTTTTGGCCTTCAGTACGGATGTTTTCTGCTCCCATCATCAGCGTCCTTTAGAAGAGATCCCAGTCGGCCTTGGGAATGGCATAACCTTGGTCAGAGAAGTCTGAATATCTGTCTTGGAATTAGGGTTCGGTGCAGACTGAGGGTTATAACCCTATGATCAGATGTGGTCCAATGGTCCTGTACCTCCTAGGGGGTGAGGTGTCCTGCTATTGTGCGGCTTGCAAGGGTAAGATCAATGTTTGCTCCCCAAATTTACTTGAAAACGTGGGAAGTTGATTTGGTAGGTTCAGGATAGTAAAGTTACTGCTTGCTATGCACTCCTCCTGTCGTTGTCCATTGTGTGTACCTCTCCTATCTGGCGTCTCACTATGCCAAGCCGGGGACCTGCAATTTGCATCCATTCCAATAATAATTTTGGCACTCGGAAACTGGCGCTGTAGGGTTTGCAGATACGTTGTGACGGCGAAAATGTCCTCTCCTGGTCTGGCATGGACCGCAGAGACGTAAAATTCCCCCAGTGATGAGGCAATGTGGGCACATACTGCCCAGTTTGTGCAAATGTCGGTTATTTTTGTAACCGTGAGGTCTGGGTTACAAACCACGACAGCCGCCCAGGGAGTGTCACCCTTCCACTTGGGCAATCTTGAACTTTAGGGGGTAGTCTCTCACTCCTTTATTATGTGTATAGGGCTCCTGGAGTATGAGCACGTCCAGGTTTTTTTTCATTAGATTTCTTAACTAGCTGAGCAGCAACTGCCCAGAACGCTGTACATTTTGTTGTGCAATTTTTATCCCGAAGTGATTATATTGTTTTGGAATTACTTCCCATAATTTATCCGTAGCTGTTGTGTACTTCTTGCTTTATTGTATGTTGAATAGGCGCTATCCCTTATAGAGTGGTCAAGTGACAGCTTCAGGGCTTTGCAGTTGATGCAGACCGAGGCTTCAGCTTTGTTTGCACAGTCTCTATATTCGTGGCCATCTTTGGCACAGTGGCCACATGTAGAGTGCGTTTGCCAGCAGGCTTGTGTCGTGTGGCCAAAAAGACGACATCTGAAGCATTTGGGGACAGCCACATATTCCCTGTAGCGGTGACTGCCCCAATTTACATATACCCTTGTCTGTTGCTTTATGGATTTCCAGGCAGCTGTGGACAGCTCCAAGACCCAGTTGACAGCACCCCCAGTCCTGACCCTGGTCTTGAACCTTGGTGTAATGTGCTGCTCTGGCGTTCCGTCCCATTGCAATTCATTGAGATTTTTCCTGTAGATTTCTCGGACTAACTCTTCAGTGGTAATATCATTATCTAGGTCATGTATCATTATGCGGGGCCCTTTTTACCTAGGCGGTTCGGCCAGCAGCCCCAGCGAGGATATTTTGAGGTTTTTTAGTATCCCCTGTATGGCTTGTTCCGTTTCAGTTTGAATGATCACGCCAACATTTCTGGTTTTCCTGATGGATCTTATTTTTGTGTGTTTAAAGTCTTCCTTCAGATTGTCCATGACGGTCTGTTTAACTGCTTCACTGGACTTATGTGTTTCCGGTGCTGCTGGTTTCAAAACTATCAGGTGGGGTCTGGTTAGCAGGAATTTCTTATGTCCCGTTTTGGGGCATCCTGTGTCCGTATTCACACTCGTGATATTTATGTTGTTCCTCAGCGCCTGTGAGTATGTGGGAACGCGCTGTTGCATTTGGCTCGTTCCACTGATTTGGAGGACCTGTAGCTTTGCTTGGGCAATCTTCTTTTCAAGTTGCGTCTGGACTAATATCGTCTCCATCTTCATCCAGATGGAGACTGTCTCTGCCCTAAGGACCGCCGAAACCCTGTTTGTTTGTTTGTTCCTTGAACAAGCTCTCTAGTGCCGTTCGCAGGGTAAGGGATTGTTCCAGGGCTGTGCCAGACGGTAGTGTCGGGTCTAACGGGGTGCCCTGCGATTTGTCAGGGGGTTTCTCTCCGATGTTGTCTGCCTGTATCACAGGTTATTCAGCAGGATCCTTATTCTTGCTTTTGGAGCGAGTCACAGTTTCCATTTTTGGTATCACTCATTTTTTGTGTTTTCCTTTGGCTGTAGTGGAGCCAGATTGTGCGAAGTCAATGTTCTCACTTTCTATAATTTCAAAGTTTTCGTTGTTTGCCATCTGTGGCTGCGATGCTCTTGATTTTCCTGCTTTGTCATCCATTTCTGTTGTCTTCGGATTAACGAGGTTGGAACGATTTATGGAATCCATTTCCTTTGGTCTAAATGTAACGGTAGTCTTAATTTCTTTTAATTTCTTCAACGTGGCAGCCAGAATAAGTGGAGCCACCCTATAGCTTTGCTGTTTGGAGGATTTTACTTTCTATTTTTCAGACGGAAGGTGAGTCGTTTCCTATTTTGCCACAGGTCAAACTCCGGGCAGGGATTAACTCGGAGAGTGCCTAAACTTTTGACTGAGTGCCTAAACTTTTCCTCGGCTCCAGGAAAGCGTTCAGGGTGGGGAGATTACCCACAACTTAGTGTCCTCGGGCAATGAATGGCGTTGTTCGTTCAAGAGGGAAATGTGGACATTTTAGTTTTTCTGTGCGTAATTATGACCAGAATAGCAAAATCAAAAGTCACAGAACTGTTGGGACACAATCAGTGCCCTGTTTAGAAACACACAGGGTCACCCTCCCCAGTCAAGAGTGCACTTCAACCGCGGTGACAGAGAAATATGTAGTTTACAACCCTCTCCAGCGCTAGAACAATGCCGCCATGGTGAGCTGACACATTGTTACCAGCGTTGAATCGAAAACGAGTTGAAATGTACTAAAACACCCAATAAAAAGAGAAACGAATCTCACCGCTGTGATCCACTGATGAATATTATCCCTTGGGTACACAATTTGGATAACTGGCTTAATTTAAAACACATATTCCCAACACACTTTTGCGGAGCGGCGTACGGCATGTCCGAAAGGTAAGGCAGCCATATTTGCGATCGATGGGGGTAGGTATTCCTTTTTTGAGCCCGAAGCATAATCTTCTAAATATTACATATAGCTCTAATGGCAGAGTCCCAGCAATAACCTTGATTTCCGCAGCGGACACCGTTCGGCAGATGCGATCTGTTGCTAGTAGCATTTCCCCCTGGATTGAGTTGAGTTTTTTGCTTCATTTTGACGATTACCACTGTGGAACCAAGCTCTGGCCGCGAATGAGACTATGGGAAGGAATATCGCTTTATAGTAGAGGAGCAGGGTCCGCCTGGACAGGCCCCACACATTTCTTTAAATTATAACGATGGAGGTGGTAAACTTTCTGGTTTTTTCACGAAGATGTTGTAAGTGAGGTAGGAATGATAGCCAAGACCCTGGCCTGCACGACCAGGCGGAGCTGGATACCATTAATTTTGACCTGGCGGCCTTCTTATGTCAAGTTTGGTTTTGAAAATCATCATCTTTGTTTTGGTGGGATTAATCTGAAGTTTGTTGGTTCCCACTCAGGAGGTGAGACTATCAAGGATTTTCTGTGCCCTCAGTTCAAAGACTGATCTTGAATGAACTGAGATGATGACAGTCAAATCATCGGCAAATGCAATGACTTTAGTATGTTAAAATCATTTGTGTAGCCAGTTTTGAAGCACCATATTCGAGACAAGGAGTCCCAGAACCCGCTCCTGTGGACACCCCCGGTAAATAGGCCTGTGGATCTGTTGGTATTTAGATTTTACGATGATCGATCGCTCTGAAAAGTAGTTTCCGATTAGCCAATAGAGATTGTGAGGGCATTCTGCCGATCTGAGTCGTTCCAGGGCGCTTTCCCACAACACGTTGTCGAAGGCCCCCTCAAAATCAATCAACAAAGCCATTTCGTACTTGTGGACATTTCGTACTTTTGGACATCTCCAGATTTAGGGCCAGGTCTGAGAGGGCCTCCTCACAGGACCTACCTGGGTTAAACCCATAAGGTGTAAGGTGTAAGGTATATTGATGTCATGCGGCACCAGGGGTTTCCCCCATCTCCGCGTTGCTTTCATTGTGGGTGTACCAGTTTGCTGGGAATGCCAGAGATTTAAAAGTGTGTGGGTATTGTACATGTGTAATGTCGTGTACCGTTGTTCATCTGGTCATTTAGCCGCTGGGCCCCTGTTGGAGCCCAACGTTGCCCCACCTTCGCCCCGTGGAGGCAGACCAGGAACCCAGTAGACTTAGTTACTCTGGCAGGTCCTGCCGCTTAGTTTCCTGAGATTTCGGCGGCTAGGACCTTTAAAAAAAAAAAAAATCATAATATGTATGTATATACACATCATTTCACTTGTCTGCATACACCATATGTTGTATGCCTATACACACCGCTGGGGGGTTTGATATTACATAGATGGATAGGCCGAGACTGGGCGAAGATTATTTTGAGTGTTGCTAAATTTAATGTGTGGGGCGTTCGCATTTTATATAGATAGAGTAGGAGGGGAGACAGAAGACTGGGGGGTAAAGATAGAAATATGGGAGCGATAGAGAAGATGCCCCCAGTTGGTCAGTGAGGCATGCCCATGCCTCACCAGAGAGGAAAGGGGGGAGGGATTCGGCGAGGGGACACAAGGAGTCTCCGCCCCGCCGTGGTAGGTTTGGAAAGGAATCGAGTCAGGTGCTCGATTCTGGTCCCCAACATGTCTTGATGGCAGTGAAGCTGCATGGTTCAGGTCCATGTGGGCTTTTGCAGATTCAGGGTTCAGTCAGTCGCAGAGTTGTAGGCCGTGTCCTTTTATTCTCATTGGAGGTATGGAATTTGTTGTGGGAATAGTAGCTTGTCCCATTTAGTTTCCAGTTGTGTTGTTATTTGCTTGTTGGGCCAGTGTGGCTCGGCGTCTGTTAAACAGTTTCTGTGCAAATTCGGTGAATGCCATGTATGGTCCTTTATCGTCCAGAATGAATTGCTCCTGATCCTTGGGTGAATGTTGTAGTCTTGTCACCAGCTGGCAGCGGATGTCGTCGTATTGGTGGCAGTCATACATTAGATGCGACCAAGTTTCTGGAATGCCACAAGTGCAATTTGGATTTTCAATTATTCCCAGAGTTGTTAGTTTGGCGTTTAAGGCACCATGTCCTGTGAGTAGGTACGTCACAAACAGACCAGGTGCGTACCAGGTTGGTAATTTAGGTTGGAATCTATGTATATTTGGAAAGAATTTATTTGTTATCCGACCTTTAATGGAGACATCCCATCGTGCCTGCCACGCCTGCAGCAAGTGGGTCTGGAGTCTTCTTTTTTCCGCAATGCGGTTATTTCCTGGATCTCCGTTGAAGTCAAGGTGTGTACAAGCATTGCCTTTAGCGAGCTCATGGAGGATGCCTCTTCTCACCACCTCTAGGTCTAAGGGGATGGTTCCTGCGATGACTTGCAGAGCGTGTGTGCTCACTGTGCTGCAGGCAGGCCAGGTGGCGCCTATTAGTATACCGTGTGTGTTTAGCGCTCTTAATAAACAGTGACTTAAGTGAATTATATTAAATGCTCAACCATTCAAGTGATCCAGTAACCATCGATGAACGCCCGTCTACTCGTGTATGAAGTTTCAGCTGCGTTGCTCCAGCAAAAGTTAAGTATTTTGTATATTTCTCCTTTTGGCTTGGGACAATGCACTTCTTCAAGATGGACGCTAGCTTGTAGTTATTCTTGTACTGTATAGCATAATTTGCAGTTAGTGGACACTAGCTTCGCTGACCAATAACATTTTCCCTTCGCTCTCTCTCCGTTTCGTGTCACCTCCCTGCCTGCGGCAATACTCTACAGCAGGAGGTCCCGTTCACAATTGGAGAAAGCTTTGTTTTGCTGCAGTGACAAACAGGCTTAAGTTTTGTGTGACTACCAAACACGTAGTCTTCACGTACAGTTGTTTTGTTTATTATGGAAGGGGCGAATAGTTTTAAAAATGCAAATATCTGCAGAATTTGCAAAAAAGAAACCAACGAAGAAAACAAAGGTGCATACATTAAATGCTCCAAATGCAAATTCCAAATTTGCCAGAGCTGCTCGGGTCTCTCTTATATAAGCCTGAAAAAATTATCAAGCGCAGCTCGCGCGAAATTTATTGCATGCTGCTGCCGAGAAAAAAAGCCGGCGAATGGGCAAGGGAGCCCTTCCCACTCAGCCGTGGATTCCCCTCCCAAACTGCTGCTTGACTCCCACTTGACGCCACCTTGCCCACTGCAGAATAGTAGAAGGCGGCATGTCAGTAACAGCCAGGTGTATTCCACCGAGCTCGATAAACGAAGCCATTCTGAAGCTGTTACTAACCTAGGAGAACTTACTAATAATCCCTTGACAAGACAGAGAAACAGCAGCCCTTGTGCTACTCAACCGGACCAGTCCTTCACGGGTGAACTGGACTTTATCATGTCCACACCAGTGGCTGCTTCCATCCTGGAGTCCCTTGCTAATGCTTCACCTGCATCAACTCCAGTTTTTCAGCTCCCACCCGCAACACCAGCTCACTCGACTACTGCAGCTATCCCCTCTAGCTTAAAAACTGCCACTCCAGTCCTCCGTGTCCCGTCTGCTGCAAATGAATCCTTGGACGGATATGTGCAGGCCTCCCCTGCTACTACAACTCGTCCTCTCCCAGCTCCCACTACTGACAAAAATACTGTGTTGGATCAGGTCTCGATACTTCGAACCAAGCTGGAAAATATAATGAAAGACAACAACAATAGGATCACTACGGCCGTCAGAGGAGACATAGTAATCCTTTGGAACAAACTGGAAACCATCGCAATGAACGAACACCTCCAACAAGAAAAGGCGAAAGCTAAGCTTGAAGCTTTCATGGAAGGGAGAGAAAAGCAAATGCCACAGCGCTCTCTCTCTTACTCTGCTGCGCTGAGGACACCCGCCGTTCCCTCTCCCTCGGCAGATGTAGCGCAAACAAAAAAGAAACCACCTGTCCAGCGGCCAAATTTGATCATCCTAAGACCGAAGGAGAGTGAACCAGCAACCACCAGTGAGGAAATTAAAACTAAAGTAATGGAATCAATGAAAGACGACTTCAAGACAACACGAATCAAGTCAATAAGAAAGATTAGAAGTACGGGAATAGCGATAGAAACTGAGACGAGAGAAGAAATACAAGGTATATTAGGGAATCCTAAAATCGCGACTTTAGGCTTAACTGCAGAGCTGCCAAAGAGAAGGGGACCAACTGCCATTATTTTTGACGTTGGAAAAAATATTACCCCACAACAACTAACAGAGGAAATCTTTACAAGGAACCTTCGGGATCGGCTCCCCGACCAAAACCTGCAAAGGTCAGTAATTCCAAAATATGCGACCAAGCCTAAAGACAGAAACGCCAATAACTGGATTGTGGAGTTCTCCCCGGAGGCCTGGCAAGTGATAAAAACCCAAACGAGAATATACATCGAGTGGAGCTGTCACCGCTTCAGGGAACATGTGATCGTTCCCAAATGCTTTAAATGCTGCAGGTTCGGCCACACTTCCCACACCTGTGTTCAAACAACAACAACATGCGGCCACTGCTCCGACAAAGGGCACAACTTTAATAGCTGCCCAAACAAGTCCAAAGAACCCGTCTGTGCGAACTGCAAGGCAGCGAAAATGAATAGCAATCATTCCATAAGAGATCCTAAGTGCCCGTCGTATACAAAAGCCAAGAGTATGTACCAGAGCAGGACCGATTATGGGAACTAGGCCAAAACAATTCAATACCACGGAAATCAAAATCTTTCAGCACAACGCACAGCGGGCCAGAGCAGTGGCTGACCAGCTCAGAGTGAAGGCCGACGAGGAAAATGCCGATATAATTATTGTCCAAGAGCCATATTCCAACGCAAAAAAGGTAAAGGGGTACCCTTTGACTTACAAGACCATTCAATGTGATGAAGACACTCCCTGGGCGGCAGTGCTCATCAGGAATCCTAATATAACAGCCACCAAAGTGACGCAGTTATGTACGACCTGGGCAGCTTGCGCCCATGTAATCACTCCCATAGGTTCCTTCTATGTGGTCTCCTTATATTGTAGACCGGGGGTAGAAATCACTTTTGCCATAAACTACCTTCAACACCTCTTGGATGTCCTTCCAAACCAGAAAATCATCGTCGGAGCAGATGTCAATTGCCGCTCGCCTGCCTGGCATAGTGCAACCGAAGATAGAAGAGGAACAAATAATGGCCAGCTCTTGGAAAACTTCCTTGCGGGGTCACCCCTAGCCATACTCAACCAGCCGCACCAACTCCCCACCTTTTGCAATACACTGTGGGAAGCAACGATTGATATCTCACTTGCGTCCACCAACACGGCCGCCCACGTCTCTGACTGGAGGGTAGAAAACTCCTGGACAACCTCCGATCACCGTGTCATCACGCTGAAAATCTCTAGGACACTAACCAGAACTCCGATCCCAAGACAACTGGACAACCGATATGCAATAAACAAGGCAGACTGGAATCTGTTTGCTGAGAAGCTCCTCACAGCAGTAAATGCTGGAGAGCAGGACCTGGTGCTGGAAGAGGATCCGGACCTCCTTCAACGAAAGATTACGGAACTCATCACCAAAGTCAGCAAGATAGCAATTAAGAAGAAAATTCCATCCCCAGGGGCAGTGCCTTGGTGGAATCGGGATCTGCAGTCACTGCGGAAGGAGGTCATCATGCGCAGGAAAGAATTTCAAAGAGCCCGGCGCTCTTGGCCAGAAGCTGAAGTAGAAGTCATGAGACAGCGTTACAAGGCTGCCAGAAACTTGTATACGGACTCGATCAGAAGAAGCAAACGAAACTCCTGGGAGCAACTCGTCTCCAACATGGGAAACACAGATCCCTGGGGGGTGGTATATAAAGTTACCACCAACAAACTCCCCAGGGGGGAAATCCTTACTACTACCAGAACACCGCAGGGACTGCTTACAACATCGTGGGAGCAGTCGATTGAAAACATCCTCAACTCGATCTTCAAGGAGCAGGTTTACCCGCAGTCCCAAGCACAACGCAGGCTTTGTAAAGAAAACGATGACTACGCCACTGACAACCAGGAACAGCCGTTCACTCAGGAAGAGCTTCAGACCGCTGCTGCGCAGATAAAAACTAGAAAATGCCCGGGCAAGGATATGCTTGAACCGGAAATCATTAAGCGTGTTGTGGATTTAACACCAGGACTCCTACTTCGACTCTATAACTGTTGTCTGAAACAGGGGTACTTCCCCAAGGACTGGAAAATTGCCAATACAAAATTAATCCTAAAAAATCCTAACAGAAACCCAACTCTTCCGACCTCCTATCGGCCCATTGCTTTGCTGTCGGTCTTGAGCAAGCTCTATGAAAGACTTTTATACAAGCGGATTCAACAGTATTACTCCATAGCAAACCTAGAGGCAGCAAACCAATATGGCTTCAGGCCGGGACTGTCAACAATCGAAGCCATCAGGAACCTTATAAATACTGCCAATTCATGCCAAAGTAAATATTTCCTGGTGATCGCTGTGGATTTTGCTAGGGCGTTTGACTCTCTCTGGTGGCCAAGCGTCCTTGGCAGACTCCGCAAAGCGCATACGCCCATAAACCTTTACAATACTATCAAAGCTTATCTGTCCCAAAGAAGAATTGAAGTCATAGCGCCCTTCCAAAGGATAACAAGAAATATCCATAGAGGATGCCCTCAGGGGTCCGTTCTTGGCCCCCTGCTTTGGAATATAGTCTTCGACGACTTCCTTGACACCAACTTGGGGGAAGTAAAGTGTCAAGCCTTTGCAGATGACCTTGCACTGATGGTGGGTGCAGACTCCAGGGCCCAACTGGAGATACAGGCAAACCATGCACTAGAGATCCTACAACAATGGGCAGAAGAAAACTTCCTACAAATTGAACCGACAAAAACAACGTCGATCCTTCTCAAAGGATCATTAAATATCAGAAGACCTCCGCAAATTAAAATAAAAGGAAAAACGATAAAGTTTACCACCCAAATGAAATATCTAGGTGTCATCCTTGACAACAATCTCTCCTTCCAACCTCATCTCAAGCAACTAAGAATAAAAATTAGAAACTACTCTGCACTGGTAGCCCGTGTTACAAGGCGTGACTGGGGCCTGAAAAAGCGAACACTCTCTCTCTACTATAAGGCTACATTTATACCAGCAATCTCATATGCTGCTCCAATCTGGTTCCACAAGACAGCCATGGCCGTAAATAAAAGAATTCTTGATTCAATCCAGAGATCAATCCTTCTAACAATAACCCGCGCATGCTGTCAGTACGCATGCGCTCCAGGTGCTGGCGGGGGTTCTCCCGCTGGACCTGGAGATTGTCAGGTGTGGCCTGTCATACTACCTATCTAAAGGGATGCCCGTCACATTCATGGGGTACACCATCGAACTTACAAATGACAGAAAGACAGAAAAAACCCGATTATTAGGGCATCTAAAGCAAGAATGGCAAACCCGCTGGACAAACAGCACCAAAGGAGAAGTGACAAGGAAATTTCTTCCGGAAATACATAAAGTGTACCCTAAATCACCGCCTTGGCTCCACCCAGGACTGCACTCCACTTACCTCCTGACGGGTCACGGACCTTTCAATGAAAAACTTGCAGCCTTTCGGCTTGTGGAGGACCCACATTGTCCATGTGGGGAACGCGAGAGCTGGCAACATTTGATGCACCAATGTCCACTGTACGACGACCTACGTGGAAACTTAATCACCAGACTAACTTACTTACCTCAGGACCAGGAACACCATCTCCTGGACAGCTTCGATGAATATAGTGCGCTCGCCAAATTTGCACAAGACTTATTTGCAAGAAGGAGAACACAAATTGCAATCAATAATGCACACCATTAGCCCAGGGCTCCCTGTAGATGAGCATCCAAACTGAACCAGACTATGGCCGTTATGGTGGGACCTCACTCTCCCTCTCTCCTAGAATTGAACATCCATTGCAAATGATAGACGATTCGACACCATATATGCGGACTCCTACTAGACAATGATCTCTCTCTGGACGGGACTCTTTCTCCCATGTGCGACGCAATGACTGGACCACATGACCACAGCAGCTCTGCTGCAGCATGCTGCCTGGCGTTCTGAAATGGGCACCTTTGCCCAGTTCACTTTTAAAACCCCATCCCTAGGCAGGGAACGGGAAGAGATAGGCCTCTGTCTCATCCCCTCCCCTGTCCCCCCCTTTCCTCCCTGGTGGGGCTTGTTCCACTGACACTCCTGGGATCGCCTTCTCTTTCGTTCCCATACTTCTACCTGTTCCCCCCAGTCTTCAGTCTTCCCCCACTCTACCTTTACCGACCGTGAATGTCCCACTGCATGCTGCTAAATTTCAATGTGAAAATTAACCTAACCTTCATTTAAAACCTATCTCGGCCTTACCTAAACCTCTAGCGTCAACCCCATTTTTTTTTTTTTTTTTACATAGGTCCTAGCCACTGAAATCTCAGGAAATCAGGTGGCAGGGCCTGCCAGAGTAAATAATTGTAAAACTGGTGTACCTGGTCTGCCTCCACGGGGCCAAGTGTGGGCAACGTTGGGCCTCAGTAGGGGTCCAGCGGCTAAATGATCAGATGAACAACGGTACACGACAGTACACATGTACAATATCCACACACTTTTAAATCTCTGGCCTCAACAGTGTTCTGTTTCACATGACAATGTATACTACGCGGAGATGGGGGAAAACCCCTGGTGCCGTTTGACACGAATACACTTTACACTTTACACTTTGTGCTGCAGGCACGAGTAACAGTGAGTAGCATGATTCTATGTATGGAATCAAGTATTCTTAGGTTTGCAGCTGTGCTGGCCTTTTTGTACCAGGCACCAGCTGCGTATGTTGCGATTGGTAAGAAGGCTGCTTTATAATAAAACATCATCGTTCTCTGTTTCAATCCCCAGTCTCTTCGGTCAATTCTGTTTATTAAGGCAGTGCAGTTTCTTATTTTTCTTCTTACGTAGTTTAGGTGTGGTTTGAAGGATAAGCGGGTATCCAAGATGACGCCCAAATATTTGAGCTCTGTGCTGAGCCTTATTGTTCTAGTGCCAATTTTAATTTGGGGTGGTCTGTGGATGTTCAGTGTTCCCTTTAAGAGTATGGAGTTGGTCTTCGTCGGTGAGATTTGTAGTAAATGGTGTGTGGCCCAGTCTTGGAGAATTTGCACAGCGCGGTTTGCCAGTATTTCCAGTTGTGCCCTGGAATTAGCTTCTATTGTTAAGATGAGGTCGTCCGCGAAGGCTTGTGAGCGGACCCCTTCCAGATCCTTGTTTAGAAACTGGTCCATCAGGAGGTTCCACATTGTTGGTCCAAGTACTGACCCCTGTGGGCACCCTCTATATATTTTTCTTTCTATTTCTTTGTAGGGAGCTTTTATATTGTGCAGGCGAGATCAGATTCCGAGAAAGAAACAGATTTGTAATGCGCAGAGCTATTAACCGTTCTAGGATTTTTCCCAATTTCGCCAGAAGTGCTATGGGTCTGAAGGATCTCGGCTCTGTAATTGGTTTAGTGGGTTTGGCGATGAGACGGAGTAGTGCAGTCTTCCAGATTTGTGGGAAACAAGAGTGAGAGAGACATTTGTTGCATAACAGTAGCAGGAGCTCAGGTTTGATTTTATTTAGTGTAATGATGAAAGCATATTCCACTATGTCCAATCCTGGGCATTTTCTGATGTTAATCTTCTTAAGAACTGATTCAAGTTCCAGTTTTGTGAATGGGTCAGTTTACATTGACGTTTGGTATTTGTACTGTGTTCTTGAAGGTCTTCCAGGGGGTTATCATCAGGAAAGAGTTTGTTGAGAATGGTGTTGATTGAGTCAGCCCAGTTAGAGGTTTCCTGCTGACCAGATTTGATTGTTCCAAAGTTGTCAGTTGCGAGAGTCTTGTCTCGTGCTAACTTGTATAGTAAACCCCATGGATTCGTATTACGTGATTCATTTACAAAGTTGGACCAGGTCTCTTTCTTTCTGTTTGCTATTTCCCTGGTATCAAATCAAATTATTATTTATGTAGTCTCTATAGAGCCGGGTGACTTCAGGAGCTGGCCAGTCTCTGTGGGTCTGATATTGTTTTCGCGCTCTGTGGGCATCTCTCCTTAGACTGATCAATTCTGTTGTCCACCAAGCACAGGGTCTGGTGCAGACTCTCTTCTTACTTGCCGACCTATAAGATGCCTTGGTTATGGCGAAGCGCTGTGAGATGGGAGGAGTATGATTCTGGAAAGTCCTGTTTAATGGATTCTTCAAATGTTGCCCAATCTACATTTTTCATGGAGAATCGGACAAAGCCTGTTGTTCATGGAGAGAGACTGGCGGTTGGTTATTAGTAATGTGGAAATATATAACCCTGTAGTCACTAAGCGTCCAGTCTGGGATGATTGTCTAGTTCTGCTTGTGTTCGGAGATCATTGGTAGTAATGGTCACATCAATATTTGACTGTCCTATTGAACTGCAATATGTAGGTAGTTGGTTCGGTAGAACCTGGTTACTTTTTACTTTTTTTTAACAGACTAGTCAAGGTCAGCGTGTATAGTGAAAAAAAAAATTCGCGCGGGAAATTTTACCTGCACGGGCAGGAAAAAGATAGTTAAGAGAGAGAGAGAAAAGAGGAAAGAAAAATAAATAAATAAATACTGCAGCTAGGAAAGGCAGGCTTCCTACTATCTGCTCACGATCCACCCCCCTTGGCAACGGGTTTCCCCGGGAGGAAGTAGAACGACCTAGCCCAGGGAAGTCCCAATCCAGGGCACAATGAGAGAGTGAGAGAGGAGGGAAAAAAATAATTTGTTTTATTTTTTATTCATTTATTTTATTTTTATTATTTATTTATTTATTTTTTTTTTTTTGAGAAAGTGGGGCTGCTCTGCCCTAGGGGCCATGGTTCAGAGAAGCAAAAAGCGAGAAAAAAAGTTTTTCATCCGGCATGGGACTAGAAGGGAAAAAGCAGGAGTGCAAAGAACAGCTACTCCGACTCCAAGTACAGCCCTTTAGTCAGAGCAGAGTGCGGAAAGAGAGAGAGAAGGGGAAAAAAATGCATTAAAATTAAAAAGAAAAAAAAATAATAATGAGATTATGGGTAATAATTATTGCTGAGTTCAGGGGTTAGCGGTGGCCACCAGGGTACGAGGCCTTGAAAAGACAGCCTTTGCAAACACCTGGAAGGAGGGGAGGTTCTCAGGGTACTGGATGAGCTGCTCTTTTTGGTCAGTTGCAAAGCAGACAGTTGACTTTATTTGTTCACCTTGTTCATACAGATCACGAAAAGGATTTGGAACCAACTTTCTTTGTTGCCACAGATACCAAGATCCGTATTGATCAGTCCTGCATACATTGTCACCGTGGCCGGTGACAATGTATGTAGTTTCCAGACTCAATGAAAACCATGAGATGGTGGTTTTAAACGTTGTTTAAAATGTTGTTTTAAATGTTTAAAAGGCCTGGGTTCGAATCCCGTCGATGACGCGAGGAACTCTAATGGGCTTTTTTCACTCCGTGGCTGAGTTAGTTGGTCTCAAGCGTAGATAGCAAGGTTTTTCTTCCCAGTAACTGGGGTTTTTCTTCTAGCAAAACAGGCAAATCAACCATAGAACATACGCAATTTACACACACAAATACGGGTTAATGTATTTAATTAAGGGCAACGCTAAAATAATAATCCCGACCTCCATACTTGACATAGAGCTGAACTGGTGTGCCCCTGATTGATAAGTTCATTATATCATCTATTCTTTTCTCGCTTGATGTCATTATCAAGGTTCAGCTCTATGTCAAGTATGGAGGTCGGGATTATTATTATTATTATTTTAGGGTTGCCCTTAATTAAATATATTAACCAGTATTTGTGTCTGTAAATTGCGTATGTTCTATGGTTGATTTGCCTGTTTTGCTGGAAGAAAAAACCCCAGTTACTGGGAAGAAAAACCTTGCTATCTACGCCTGAGACCAACTAACTCAGCCACGGAGTGAAAAAAGCCCATTAGAGTTCCTCGCGTCATCGACGGGATCCAACCCAGGCCTTTTCCACCCGGTGTGGGGAGGACGGTGACGATACCACTGTGCTACTCGCGCAGACATGGAGGTTGGGATGGATTCTTTTCTTTAGTCGATAGCAGAGGCCTCAGAAGATCACACCCAAATCCAGCAGGAATGTCCCCACGATGACTTGAATGGCGCCGTGGATACAGTGCGACAGAACCGATGGGTGGGACGGACCATACTCCTTTGTATTGATTGGAGTTTCTCTGACATTTTTACAATAGTCACTCGGTGAAACCAGGTCCCGGCAGCGTAAGTTAGAATCGGCAAGAATACAGCTTAATAGTGTAATAGGAGTGTCCTGGGAGACAGTCCCCACTCACATCTCGAAATTCTAACTATGGATGCGGTGAATCTCTTGCCTTTTGCACTCAAGTGCTGGAGATGGTGAAGAAAGGACAACTTGTGGTCTATAACTACTCCTAGGACTTTAGTTTGCAGGATAAGAGGTTACTGAGTGTCATCGATCCTGACACGAGGGGGCCTTCGGAGGTCAAGCTTCGTTTTAAAGATGATCATGTTAGATTTTGCTGGATTAATATTGAGTTTGTGCCATCTCGCCCAGGAGACAGATGGTCGAGGACACGGTAAGCATTCATCTCAATTACTTAGCGAGTCGACCTGAAACAGTGATGTAGAGTCATTTGCGAAGGTTATTATTTTTGTGTTTTCAAATGCAGTTTTGAGCCAAATTTGTAGGACAATGTTTCAAATTACGGGGTCCCAAGACCGAACCCTGGGGACACCCCTATGAACAGGCCTGGAGTCGTATTGATGCTTGGATTTGATAAAAATGGTGCGTTCAAAGAAGCTTGTATAAATTGGCCGGACAATCTGCTTGACGAAGTCATTGAAGGGCACTCTCGAACCATACACTGTCGAAGCGCCCTCAAAGTCGATGAACATGGCCAGCTCGTATTTGGACTGGGAATTCTCCAGATGGATTAGGTCAGAAAGGGCCTCCTCACTGGATCGACCCGGGATGAAGCCATATTGTGAAGGTGATAGCAAGTCTTTTAACAGTAGTAGATTTGTAACTCTGTAGGACATCAGTTTCTCAATGATTTTTCCCAAGGTTGGCCAGCAGGGCAATGGGCCAGAAGGACCTAAGTTCAGTCAGTAGTTTGCTGAGGTTGGAGATGAGACGAAAAAAAGGCCTCTTTCCAAATCTTAGGGAACTGAGAGGAGGAGAGGCATTAGTTAAACAGAAGTAGGAGGTCAGGTTTTAATTAAAAGAATCGTTGGAGGAAGACACATTCAATACAGTCAATTCCTTGACATTTTTTATTATTTAACGTTTTGAGCACTGTCTCTAATTCAATCATCTAAAATGGGTCAGCATTGTCTGGTGGGTTGTATGCAGCGTTCTGTTGCCTAATGGTCTGATGTTCTGGCAGGTCTTCTGAGGGATCGTCATGGGGAAAGAGTTTATCCAGAATTGTATTAATTGGATCAGTCCAAGTGGTGGTTTCAGAATCATCCGTTTGGATTGTACGGAATACATCTGGAGTCAAGGATTTAGCTCTAGCGATCTTGTAGAGGTGACTCCATTGGTGAGCATTCCCTGATTTGTTCACAAAAGAGATCCAAAATTTCTTTTTTCTCTTAGATATTGCCATGGTGTACTGATTTTTTCTTCTTAAATATTCTTTGTGGAGTCTTTCAACCTGTGGGCTGTCCAGTCCCTGTGAATTTGATATCGTGTTCTTGCTTGATGTACTTCTTTCCTAAGGCAAGGCAACTCCAGTGTCCACAAAGGGCGGGGCTTTGGGTATGCCTTCTTTTTGGTGGTGGAACAGTTAGCGGCTTTCGTGAAAGAATTTTGGATTATTTCGACCATGTTCTCCGGGGTTGTTTACTCAAAGTACGAGTGATCTGTGTTCGGGGTGTCGCGCCTCACTAGTTCGTCAAAGGCTTTCCAGTCGATCTTTATTAGTTGAGAATCGCACAAAGTCAGTCGGTCTGACACTGACTTTGTGCGATTCTCAACTATTGTGCCTTCCCGCAGAGTGTTACAGAAAGTTGGCAGTTCGTGTGGCAAGTTGAGGATCTCAAATGTAATGTTTGCCAGGTGATCTTCCAGGATCTGACCATTTCCCGTGGCTCTCCTGTCTGGGGTCATGCTGTGCCAGGCCGGGGAGCGGCAGTTTACATCTGGCCTTATGATGATTCTCTGATTAGGCAATGTGTCCAAGAGGGTCTGGAGATATCTAGTTGCGAGGGTTATATCCTTCCCTGGCCTCCAGTACAGGGACACCACGAAGAAAGCGCCCAATGTGGAGATAATATGGGCACAAGCAGCCCAGGCCGTGCATAGCTGAGATATTCGTGTTACTGTAATGGCTGGGTTTCGGATAATGAGGCTGCCCAGGGAGTATCTTCGTCAGTTTTGACGATCTTCTAATTGGCTTTATAACTTCGTACTTTTTTAACATGCGTGTATGGTTCCTGAAGGACCAGTATGTCTGTGTTTTCCTCGTCGGATTTCTTTCGAAGTTGCTCGACCACTGCTCGAGCTCGTTGTGCATTGACTTGCATGATTTTTAGCAGAGCTGTATTGTAGTGTTTAGGCCTAGTCCCCATAATTTATTCTTTGTTGGTAAAGACTCTTTGTTTTGAGGTAGGTAGGGCATTTGGGGTCTCTGATTGAGTGGTAATGCTCCAGTTTGAGTGCTTTGCAATTTACGCAGGTCGGTGGTTTAGCCCTGTTCGGACAGTTGTTATATTCATGCCCTTTCCCAGAGCAGTGGCCGCACGTAGCTTCTTTCTGGTTGCAGGTATGGGAGGTGTGGTCATACTTGCAGCACCTATAGCACTTTATTAACTTTATTACTGCCACATGCTCCCTATACCTATGACTGCTCCACTCCACATAGATGGTACTCTGTGTTCGTAGGATTCGCCAAGCCTCAGGGGCCAGCTCTATGACCCAATTACAGTTGCCACTGTTCTTTACTCTGGTTCTGTATTTTGAGAAAACCAGTACTTTCCCATCTCAGTATGGGAATGCACTTTTTAGATTCTTCCTGTAGATCTCCTCCGTCAGAAGTTCAGGGGTCATATCCTGGTCCATGTTGAAGCTAACCACCGAAGGACTTTTTCTCTTCGGGGCCTCCGCTGTGAGGCCCAGTGTAGGGATCTTCGGGTTTGTTATAATTCCTTCTGCTTCTTCCTTACTCTTCGTGTATATTACTATTCCTGGATTTCTGGTCTGTCTTATGGCTTTTATTCTGGTTGCTCCGAATTCTTCTCTGAGGTTTTGGATTACTTTTTTCTTGATTTCCTCACTTGTACTGGTTTCTTCCCCTGTTGGTCTTAAAATGACTATACTTGGCGTTGGCAGAAGTGTTTTGTTTTTAGCTTCTGTAGCCTTGCACGTTCTCAGTGTTTCTATGGGCGTATTCCTCAGCGCTTGAGCATATTATGTGGCGCGCTGTGGCATCGCATTGCCGCCATCTGCACGTAAGGCTTCCAGGGTTGCCATTGTTCTCTGGTAATTTCTATGTGTGTTCATTAGGATGGTCTCCAGTTTATTCCATTGCAGGATTATTTCTGCAGGGATGGATGAAGAGATCCTTCTAATATTCTCCTTCATTATATTTTCGAGGGCCATACGCAGTAGGAGCGTCTGCTCTGGCACAGTTCCCTGTGGGAGTGTCAGGTCTAGGATGGTTCCCTCTGGCATTTTATGCTGTTCTTCAAGCCCTCCCACCTGATCGCTTGGTTGCTTGGCTCACTTGTACTCCGGGTTTCCCGATCAAATTTCGGTAACGTCGATTTTGTATTTTTCCTCTTCGTGACCGATTTTGGATCCTTGGTCTCCTCCATTCTTTCGGTAGAGTTTGGTTGTATCCCCTGTGTTGGTGGTGTGACCTCAATTGTGCTTGGAGCACCAATTTCTGTCTCCTCCATTCAATTCTCCATTTCCCTATGATTTCGGATTTGCGGGGCTCTCTGGTTTAGCGGGATGCAAGCTATATGGCGTAAAGTCATCCACAAGAGCTGCACGATGCATGCGATGAAGCACAAGTTCGTGCGTCAATTTGGGGCAAGAAACGGGAGGAGTTGAATGTCAGTCGCAGAAAATTTGAGGAAGTGGTGCGGAGAGAATGCAGAAAACATGATGAATCAGTTGTACCATAATAGACGCTGCGCGGAACTCAATACAGATCTTGGTTTTGCGGTCGGTCAGCAAGGGAGAAAGGTCAGTGAGAGAAAACCTGGTGAGAATTTCAAGGTCAGCAGAGTTGCCGAAATGTTCAAGCACGCTCAAATTACCAGCAAATCTATCCACCGTCAGCACACAAAGGGGAACCCCACCCCCAGTCAAGGTCGGCTAGATACTTTCGTTGCGTCCAAGATAGAGTGACTGCGCTCTCCAATGCTATGTCTATGGCGGCGTGGTGACCCGGCCCACAGACAATAGCGCCAGATAATTAACGAAAATATCCCAGCGGAGAACCCAAAAAATCAAAAATCCACTTACTCCCAGGATAGTCTACACGACAAGGAATCCGTTGGTATATGTTTTAAAACGAAACTCATTGTTAACATTAATTTTTAAAAGCAAAAATCTGGAGCAGTAAACATGTGCGACTGATCAAGTAGGCAGGCAACAGCGCCCTCCTAGTTGGTGGTGTTCGAAATTCATCAGTGGGTAACCAGTGGTTTCTCTTCTGTCTGTTTGCTTTTTTCAGGATTAAACAGTAGGCTCTAGGGTAGTCGCGGTAGGGTCCTCAGTCTGGTTAACATCTCTTGGGCAAATTATGAGAGAGTCCGATATGTTCATCCTACAGCAGTATGAGGTACTCCTGATCCTTTGGGTTTAAATGGATACTCGTGATGAGATGGCAACGGAGGTCTTCTTAGAGGGGCAATCGTGCATTAAATGCTTCCAGGTTTGCTCCTCACCGCAGTGGCATAGTGGCCATTCTACAATACTGAAGGCGGCCAATTTTGCATTAAAAGATCCTTGTCCTATGAGCAGAAAAGTGGTGTAGAGGCCATGTGAGAACCAGGGTGGTTGAAGTGGGTAGACTTGCAAAATGTCAGCGATAAATGTCGGGGTTACGGCGCCCTTGGTTGAGTCCGTCCATCTGGATTGCCAGATTTGTCCAAGCAAGGTTCTAAGGCGTTTCTTCTCTGTTACATCGTCACCGTCCTCCCCACACCGGGTGGAAAAGGCCTGGGCTCGAATCTCGTCGATGACGCCAGGAACTTTAATGGGCTTTTTTCACTCCGTGGCTGAGTTAGTTGGTCTCAGGCGTAGATAGCAAAGGTTTTTCTCCCCAGTAACTGGGTTTTTTCGTCCAACAAAACAGGCAAATCAACCATAGAACATGCGCAATTTACAGACACAAATACGGGTTAATGTATTTAATTACGTGTAACCCTAAAATAATAATTTTTTTTTCTCTGTTACAGTGTTATTGATTAGGTTGGTTTTGAAACCAAAACAAGTCACACTGGAGCGGATGATTTCCAGGTCCAGGGGAAGACAGCCCACCAGGACCTGGAGTGCGTGCGAGCTCACAGTTCAGCATGCCCTTGAGATGGTTAGTAGGATGGAGCGCTGAATAGTCTGTAATTTTCTCCTATTGACTGCCATAGAGACTTTTTAAACCAGGCATCTATAGCATATGAGGGGGATGGGATAAATATAGCTTTATACAAGAGGGGGAGTGTCCTCTTCTTTAGGCCCCAATTCTTCCGAGTAAATCTGGAAATAAATGCTGAGTACCTCTTAATTTTTTCATCCAGATGTACAAGATGTGGGGTGAAAGAAAAGTTCTTGTCAAGGGTAAGTCCGAGGTGCTTCAGTTCTGTCGCTAGTTTTATTGTGGTATCCTGTATATTGTTCTGCGGTGGCCTGCGTATGTCGAGAGAACCTTTCAGGATTATCAGGGAAGTTTTGGCTGAGGAAATTCTCAGGTGATTGAGACTGGCCCATTTCTGTAGGGATGTTAATGGCATGGTTTGCAATAGCTTCCATTTGGGCTCTACTGTTCGCCTGTAGCATGAGGACAAGATCATCCGCCTATGCTTGGGTATCTACTCCATCAAGTTCCAGGCACAGGAAGCTGTCCAGGACAAGGTTCAAAAGTAGTGGTAACAGTACCGAGCCCTGCGGGCACCCCCAATGAACAGGTCGGGTGACTTGGCAGTAGGGAGTAGTTACAGTGACCATTCTGTCAGAGAGATAGGTTTGTATGCAGTTATATAGATTGTCCGGAATATTTTCCTCTCTGAGTCTGCTGAGGACGCCAAAAGTGAGTCAAACGCCCCGGCAAAGTCAATGGAAATGACCAGAAAATATTTTTGTTGCAGTTTTGGGCTGCACCTGTTATGCGTTCAAGGGCGTCAACCGCAGAGCGTTCTCTCAGGAAGCCAAACTGGTTCAGGGAGGAGAGACCCGCGGCAAGGTAGTGACTTTCATCAATTTTATTATAGACAATGTTCTCAAAGAGCATGCTGATTACTGACAGTAGTGCAATCGGTCTATATGACCCAGGGAGATCTTATGGCTTGGTTGGGTTGGGTTTTTCAGTATGAGTCTGACTTTTGCCAATCTCCAGTTACAAGGAGAGTGGCGTGTAGAGAGGCAGTGATTAAATAAATTTAAGATGAGGTCCGGCATATATTCTACTGCCTTTTTGACAATCTCAAGTTCAAGATAGTCCCCACCAGGCGTTTTCGTGTTTCGCAATTTGGTCACTGACAGAAGGAGTTCTGCATGAGTGAAAGGGAGCTCCTGGAGATCGGGTTTGTATTTGTTGTTCTCGCAGAGCTGGAACTGTTCTGGGGAGTTAGGAACAATTTGAAGAAGAAAGGTAACATCCAGAATTCCATTTATTGATTCCTGCCACGTGTTGGTGTAGGTGCCCATGGGTGTTTTGATGGCTGGTATCACCTCCCCTCTCGGTAGTTTATTGGTTGTTATTTTGTATACAACTTCACAAAGGTCAGTATTTCCAACAGTGGAGACCAGGTTCTCCCAACACTGTTTCTTCTTCTTTTCTTATTAGAGCAGTATATTCGGTGAAAACAGCCAACTGGGACCTTTTTAGAGAGAAGCTGACTGAGGCTGCCCGGACTTTTCACCACGCAGGTTTCACACCAGACCAACATCAAAGAACCATAACAACAATTATTATAAAAGCTGCAACCGCTGCGATCAGAAGAAAGAGACCATCCCCTGGGGCCGTTCCGTGGTGCCCGAAACTCCAAAGACTCAGACGCGAAGTCAATGCATGTCGCAAGAAATTCCAGCCTGCGCATCGCTTCTGGCCAGCAGCTGACGTGGAAGCCCTAAAACAGCGCGTTATCGTGAGGTCAGGCTTTCCAAGTGATCGCCTGCCTGGTGACAAAGAAGCCAGAAATAAATTAACAACACATACACACACAAAACCAAACTACACAAACATAACATTAAACACATTTCTGGCATTTTACAGAGTTCTGTGTCCATTACAGTGTACCAAGGCGGATATGAACTGTCGTTCAGGTGCCATACACAAGATAATATGTATGTCTACAATTTATAACCAAAGTAAACTTTACTGCCGTCAAGGAAATAAATCCTTGGTTTGCTCCTTAAATGAATACTACGTACTTATTAAAGGGACAGTACTCCCTTAGAGACAAGTTACATGAACATGGGCTTGAGCCAGACGCTTACTGCACTTGTGGGGTTTCAGAAACTTGGTCGCATCGCAACGGATCTGAGAGAGTATAACTTTCGACCAAGTCCCTTAGCCGAAACCAGTATGAATTTTAATGCTTTACAGACATCACATTTTCAGCTACTGTTTCTAAACGAAGACTTGAAATAAGATCACTTCACCCTCGAGGAAAGGATGTACAGGTAAATTATTAATCAAACACATTTACTAAGAATATTTTATTAGGTTCTCAGCTTGTTGGAAGGTCTATATCGGATGCTTGGATAGAACTTAAATGGCAGGATATACAGGTATATTCTGCAGGTACACTTGTATATATGTCTGAATATCCAAGTATTTTAGAAAATTTTAAAAACTGCCTTCAACTTGCTGGATCCTGGATAAATTATCCACAATTTGCGAAAGGACGATAAATGTTTATTCAGTGCTGTAAATGTAATTTTAGGAACGTTTGACGTGATCTTATGATTATACGGCTAATTCTGCAAAATAATACGACTATTTCTAAATTTAATAGAAGAGTTCATGATCTAAAATTTCCCTTTGTAAGTATGCGACATACAATTTAATGTGTTTTGGTTCTCGGACCTATTCCACGATGAGGATGGAAATTCTTATAAATTGGGTAAACAGTGATGTTATGTACAACTACTGCGCTTGCATGGACCTCAGGTGTTAGCAGGATCCTCTAAAGAATGGTGATTTGTTCGGGGGGGAGGGGGGGGTGCTACGTGTAACTAAAAACTAAGGACTGAATGGAAATACAGTTTACAATTATAACTGCTTCTGAAACTTATACAGTTATACCTAGTGACCTTGTGTGGTCTTAAGTGACATCTATATAGACTAAGGCGCATTTAGGGCTAGAGCCTCAAGCTGGGAACAAATTTAGACTATGTATATAAAGTGCTTAGCATCATAATACACAGCCATTTCTGAATAAACAGAAAATTTTTAAGGTGGCATCGTTTTAGGTTATATCTCATATTGTGAATGCCTTCACAACGAGTTGCCATGATATTGCACTACTTCGAATAAGTAACGCTTCACCTAAGGAGAAGACTAATGTTACTTATTCTCAGATAGGTACCACCACCCAGACAGCACTGTTTCAGGGCTATTTATGTAATGTGAATATCTACTCGAATATCCACTTGTCCCTATTAGACTTAGAAAAGCAAAAAAGGTAGAGGGAAAGTTATATTAGGAGTGGAAGAGGAAAAGAAACGGTGTAGAAGAATGAAAGGGACAGTAACTCCTTCAACTCACACCACTCAAAAAACTCAAACTCCTCGAATAGGCAACGCTTCCCCAGTGGAGAAGGCTGTTGTTACCTATTCTTGGAAACTCCGGACATCATCAAGCTCCCCCTAGCGGCACCGTTTCAGGGCTATTTGGCCCTTCTTCGGTGGGTGGGTAGGTACCCGAGTGATGCAATGATGGCAAAAACAGTTATGAAGTATAACTCCACAATATGAGAGATGCCTGATGGTGTATGATGTATTTAGACTAAGGCGCATTTAGGGCTAGAGCCTCAAGCTGCGAACAAATTTAGACTATGTATATAAAGTGCTTAGCATCATAATACACAGCCATTTCTGAATAAACAGAAAATTTTTAAGGTGGCATCGTTTTAGGTTATATCTCATATTGTGAATACCTTCACAACGAGTTGCCATGATATTGCACTACTTCGAATAAGTAACGCTTCACCTAAGGAGAAGACTAATGTTAAGACTAAGGAGAAGACTAACATTAGTCTTCTCCTTAGGTGAAGCGTTACTTATTCGAAGTAGTGCAATATCATGGCAACTCGTTGTGAAGGTATTCACAATATGAGATATAACCTAAAACGATGCCACCTTAAAAATTTTCTGTTTATTCAGAAATGGCTGTGTATTATGATGCTAAGCACTTTATATACATAGTCTAAATTTGTTCGCAGCTTGAGGCTCTAGCCCTAAATGCGCCTTAGTCTAAATACATCATACACCATCAGGCATCTCTCATATTGTGGAGTTATACTTCATAACTGTTTTTGCCATCATTGCATCACTCGGGTACCTACCCACCCACTGACGATAGGCCGGATAAAGCGTTCTTCTTTCGTATAATCGCCTGACGAGGTTGTGCTGCTTCAAGGTCCTTCTAGATCGTAAGTTGTTACATTAAGGTTTTTTTTTGCTGACCCTGCGAAAGTTTCCAGGGGGGGATTAAGTGCCTGCAGGCACGACCATTGTTACTTTTTTTTTTTTTTTCTTTCTTCCCAATATGAGTTTCTATATACGTGAGAGGACCTTGGAATTCACTCTGGATGCAGAGTATGAACCGAGACAAGTAATTGAGGGTTTAGCGAAAAGCGTAAATTTATCTAGATTACAGGGGTTCACCCTCCTACCCTTGAGGAAATACCAGGTAGTTTGTAAAGACTGCGTGACAAGAGACACATTGCTGAGGGGCTTCCCTTTTGAAAACCAAGTGATACACCCCCATTTGGTGGGTAGTATCAGGAAATATATCACCATAGAGCGTTACCCAATTGAAATGCCGAACACATATCTAAAAACTTCATTAGAAACATATGGAAAAGTCTCGAGAATAGAAATGCACGCGTGGGAGGGCTTTCCAGAGTTGTATACGGGAAAAGTAACAGTGCAAATGGAAATGAGAAAACCAGTTCCAAACATCATCTATGTAATGGGAAATCGACTACTTCTGAATTACAGAGAGGTAGAGAAGAGGTGCTTAAAATGTGGTAGCCTGGATCATTTAGGCGCGAATTGTACAAATGGGCGTTGTTTCAATTGCAAAGAAGTGGGGCATATCAGCAGTGACTGCCCCAAAGCATGCAACAAATGTGGGGAGACAAGCCACAAAGCGGGAAGCTGCCCAATTAGGTCATATGCAGATGCGATCAGAAGAGGGGAAGGAAAAGTAGGCGAAGAAAATTCGGAAAAGGGAAATATGGTCATTTTAAGGCCACAGGGAGTCGTAAAAAAGATACTGTCAGCTGAACCAGTGAATCTAATTACAGGAACAGGGGAAGAAAAGGGGGGTTATAGACATAAGTCACGACACCCCCACTTTAATGGAAACGGTGGAAATAGCAAGAGGTATGAAGAGGGGGGACAACAAAGACGAAGAAAGTCTAGAGGTTGAAGGAAAAAGAAAGAGGCAAATTGTAGAAAAAGGAAAGGACACAATAGAAGATCTGAATGAGTTAAGTTCAGATGACTCCGAAGCAGAAGGGACATTAGGCGAGGGTAGTGATAAATTACTGGGGGTCGAGCATTTAAAAAAATACGTGCCAATAGGATCGGAAACATTAACTGTTAAATTAGAAGAATGGGAGCAGCGGCTAGGGAAGCCGAGAATAGTGTTTGAGCATGCTCAAGGAGGCAAAGTAAACAACATTCAATTTATGTGGAGAGACATATTTTTTGGAAACTTAGCAGGACAGACGTTACTGGGAATAGCGCAGCAGCTAAATAATTCCCGAATCTCATGGTTATTAGGACATGAGCAAGAGTTAGGCAGAACCCTGTATGCTCTAAGCATATCTCTGACACAATAGTATCTACATGGTAATCATAGGTACTTGGAACATAAGGGGCTTTGCTCAAGGGCATGCTCAGCATCATGTATGGAGAAGCATGTTGTTACTAGGGGTTAGAATTTTATTCATCCAAGAAAGTCACTTTTTTAACAGTGTCCAAGTGCGAAAATTCCAGAACAGATACAAATGTCTAAGCTTCTGGAGTTTTGGCTCAAGCAATTCCAAGGGGGTAGGCATCATAGTCTTACCACCGGTCATAGGAAAATTCTGCAATCTTCAAAGGGATATAGAAGGGAGAATAGTCTGCATTGACTGGAGAATAGGGTCGCACACAATAAGACTGATGAATATATATGCACCAAACACCGCTCCAGAGCGGAGGCGGATATTTAGCAGTTTACATCTTTTTATGGTGGGGGCCCGATTGATTATACTAGGAGGAGACTGGAATTGCGTGTTAGACCCAGTTAAAGATAAGACAGGTACGGGGGATCCAACAACTGGCACAGAGGGCTCCTTGGAGCTCAACAGCTTGAGCTTAAAACACGACCTGATAGACATATGGAGAAAGAAATATCCCATAAGTCACGGAGCAACCTGGTCTAGGGGAACGGTAGGGACCCGCATTGACCGGTTATGTCCCAAGCAAGATAGCAGATAAAATAAATCGGGTAAGACATATCAACATTTCGGGACCCCGCGCAATAACAGATCACAAATTAGTTATAATGGACTTTCCATTAAGCCTAACTGTAGAACAGGGGAAGGGCCCCTGGAGGTTAAAACCGGTGCTCTTGCAAGGTGACCCGCAGGATATTAAAAGACTAACACAGCTTTTGAGAAATCCTAATCACTGGACAGAAGGGAGCTGGGTGCACTACAAAAATGCAATAAAAACAGCTTTTCAAAAATTAACAAGGGAAAAGCACCTGGAAAGCAGGAGAGAGCTAAGACACCTGTATGAAGTTCGGAGACTCCTAAAGTCTTGTCAGGATGATCTGGGAGAAAGGGAAATACAAAAAGAAATCCTGTCGCTATTAGAGAGGCAGGCAGAAAACGAAGCTATCCAGATGCGTATATGTTACAAGAAAGCTGATAAGTCGTCTGCTTTCTTCTTTAAGCAATTCAACAGATCACGCAGAGACAGCAGTTTAATCCATCAAATACAGGTAGGCCCGCACCAATATCAGAACACTAGTGACATCGTTAAGTGTTTTGCACATGTCTACAAGGAAATGTATACAGCATTCAAAGGACCAGGTTTACTAGAGAGCTGGGAATCACCAAGTTTCCTGGCAGTTCACAGACATGAACAGGATCAACCTATCTCCCTGAGTGAACTATCATCAGCATTGAAAGATATGAAAGGAGGTAAAGCGCCAGGTCCAGATGGGCTAACAGTGGAATTTTATAAGAAGCACTGGGAGGAAATTGGGCCAGTCTTGGCCGTCATTTTCTCCGAATTCTTCTCGGAGGGGGCTGTCCCGGAAGAATTTATAGAAGCCCAAACCATATTTCTCAAAAAACAGGGTAAAATGGGGAAAGAAGTGGGCGAATGGAGGCCAATATCACTACTAAATACAGATTATAAGTTGTATGCCAAAGTATTAAACACCCGATTCAAAAGGCATTTAGGGCACATCATAGGTCCCAATCAAACATATGCAATTCCAACAAGATCTGTGATGGCAAATCTGTCATTTCTAAAAGATTTGCAGGTATACTGTAAGCAAAAACAATACAGTGTAGTGGTGGCTGTACTGGATTTGGCAAAGGCCTTTGATAAGCTTTCCCATGAGTACCTTAAAAATCTGCTGCATACGGTCCGAATGGGTTCTTTGCTAAGAACAGCCATTATCAGTCTGTACAAAGGGGCACAAACCACTCTTTTGATTAATGGCCACAGCTCGGAGAAAATAAAACAGGAACGAGGAGTTAGACAGGGATGCCCACTAAGCCCTGCACTATTCTCGTTGGCATTAGAACCCATATTAAGGCAATTAGCTATTTCTAAAAACATCAGCGGGGTTCATCTTCCTGGCCCACACTCTGATTGCAAATATGTAGCACATGCAGATGACGTGATCCTAACTTTGGCGGATAGCAGTTCTCTACAAAGAGCGCTGGAAACCTTCAGTCATTTCAGCTTATCCAGCGGCCTATGTCTAAACAAAAGCAAGACCAAATGTCAACAGTGGGGAACTGAGGCTTCAGTACAATTGCCAGCAGGCCTCACATTCTCGACAGCACCTATAACCATCCTAGGGGTTCCTTTTGTGAAATATCCGGTAGTATCGTCCCGGCAATTACTAGATTCTTGGGAGGACGCTCTGTCAGAGTGGAATCTGGGGATGCTATCTTTCTCCGGAAGGGTGTGTATTATGTGGACGATTCTGATACCGATGCTGATGATTACTGTGTCAATTACATCATTTAATTACTGCATGCAGAAAAAGCTAACTCGAAGACTATTTAAGTTATTTTGGAACAGCAGACAGCAAGAAGTGACGCAGCAGAGGCTATACTGCAGGAAGTGTGAGGGAGGTTATGCAGTACCACAGTTAAAGTGGTTAAGGTGGGCATATGTGTTAAAGCACATTTGGACTGCCCTACGGGGAGCCCATGCAGCGGCTGCCTTAGCAAAGTACAATGTGGGAAGGTTTACTAAACTACTAGGAGAGGAGCACACTGGTCCAACAGTAGAAATAATAACACCCTTCTACAAATTGGCAATCAAACACCTACAAGAGTTATCTGCAGGGGGTTTGCACATGGAAACCAAGCTTAAGATTTCGGAAATATACTGGAAGCTATCCGACATGAATACACCGCCAGTACCGGTGCCACGCAGTTGGCTGAGACTAGATGTAACTCATGTGTTGGACAACCTACACCATCATATAGGTTATGAGTCACGGAAAGACCTGGCATGGAGAATAATACACGGACACCTCCCAGTGGAGAAGAACAAAGCCAAATTTCGAGGGCACACGAATGTTGAATGTTTTTTCTGTAAGGCGTGTGAAACAGTGGAACATGCATTCTTCTCTTGTCAGGTTACTCAGCGCATCTGGCTTAGTGTACACAAAACAATGGGAATACCACGCTTGACCAAGGAACAAGTACTATTCTTACAGTTCCCGGCCCCCATTTCCAGAGCAACACGCATCCTCATATACCTCCTAAATGAAGGTAAATATCAGGCCTGGAAAATCAGGAAAAGAAAAGAAGGCGGCTCTGCACAGGAGGTGTCAAAATGCACCCTTCGAACGATGCATGGTGCAATAAGAAGATTCTTGTTATTAGAATTACGACAACTTGGTAAACAAAGATTCCTACAATTATGGTGTTTCCCCACACCTTTGTGTCGGCTTATAGATGACAACATATATGTGCAGCTTAGATGGTAATGATGAGTCTAGGCTAGGGAAGCGTATGTACCAAACAGATTAGTTTAGTTATTAGAGGAAAGGGACCAAGTCAGCTGCAGGCGTCTGGTCTCTCTCCCAGATGAACGGCAGCCGAGCTTTGAAGGCTGCATGAAGCAACAGGAGTGTGAAAGAGGAGGATGACCCTAGAACCCATGTAGGGCAAGCCAACTCCAGGCGGCCGCCAACCAGGTGGTCACATGGACTGAGCCTTCCTCGGAGTGTGTCAGTGGGAGATTGAGCAGCCCAATCGGGTTGAGGTGAAAGATATGAGCGGACAAGGGTGTCTGTCCCTGTCTGCTCATTACAGAGTTTTTTTTTTTTTTTTCCAGCGATACAGGCCGCTAGGTAATCCCAAAGCAGGATCCATATAGGGTCCTTGAAGGTAAATTCCAAATAAATATCTGGAAACTGGAAAACATGTCTGGTCTAACCAGCAAGCCTACCTACCCACTGATGAAGGCCAAATAGCCAGAAACGGCACCGAGAGATCAATTTAACCATCCTTGTAGGACTTCGATTGGGTAATAATAGTCCCCGTCAGGGAGACGCATTGCCCATTCGGGGCATGGAGTTTTGAGTTCAGGTGAATCACAACTAAAAAATCCCTTTCATTCTTCTACGGCATCTTTTCCTCTCCCTCTCTTACTGTCACTTTCCTACCTCTTTTTTTCTTTGCTCAGTCTAATAGGGATATTGAGGATAACAGACATCTTTATCCAATACTATTTTCAAAAACAGTGCTGTCTGGGTGGTGGTACCTATCTGAGAATAAGTAACATTAGTCTTCTCCTTAGGTGAAGCGTTACTTATTCGAAGTAGTGCAATATCATGGCAACTCGTTGTGAAGGCATTCACAATATGAGATATAACCTAAAACGATGCCACCTTAAAAATTTTCTGTTTATTCAGAAATGGCTGTGTATTATGATGCTAAGCACTTTATATACATAGTCTAAATTTGTTCGCAGCTTGAGGCTCTAGCCCTAAATGCGCCTTAGTCTAAATACATCATACACCATCAGGCATCTCTCATATTGTGGAGTTATTCTTCATAACTGTTTTTGCCATCATTGCATCACTTGGGTACCTACCCACTCACTGAAGAAGGGCCAAATAGCCCTGAAACAGTGCCGTCTAGTGGCTGTTTTGTGAATTATTTCGTTCATCAGTGTTCTTCTCGTTCTGAAGGTTGAAGAGAGTGTTCGATTGCATCGAGAGGTTAGCGGCGGTCCTTTCAGCTGAGGTTTCCCCGTTGTGGGGAACCTCCTTTAGGAGGGTAGTAAGTGATTGATTTTCTTTTGTTTTACGTTTCTTTGAAATTTATTTCTGCCAAGTTAGATATTTTCTTTTTTCGTTTTGCTGGTGTCAGGCAGGACACGGGATTTTTTCATTTTTCCTTAAGGAACCGAGATTAATTATGGCACAGTTCTTCTTTAGAGAAAGAACAGTCGAGTTTCAGACTACAGAGGTTTGTCCAATTAGAGAGGTAATGCAAGGAGTGACTCAGGTTGTTTCGGTTCACGAGATAAAAGGTTTAACTCCTTTACCGAGGCAGAAATATCAGTTGGTCTTGAAAACAATAGAGGCACGAGAAAAGGTCTTGAAAGGGTTTTCTGTTAGAAACGTAATGATCAAACCTGTGCAAATTGGTAACATACGCAAAGTGGTTACTATTGACAGATTTCCGGTAGAAATGTCTAATAGTCCTGTCGAGAGCTTTTTTAACAAGTTTGGTAAGGTGGTTAAGATTCATAGAAAAGAATATGAGGAATGGCCAGGCGTGGAAACAGGTACGGTGCAAACACATATGGACATGAAAACGCCCGTGCCAAACATCATCGATTTGATGGGTCATAGGTTACTAATAAACTACCCAGGAGTTCAAAAAGTTTGTTTGAGGTGTGGAGGTAAAGACCATTTGGGAGCAGACTGCCAAAAATCACGTTGTTTTAATTGTAATGGCACCGGTCATATTACGGCCAACTGCCTTAATAATTGTAAAATATGCGGAGCTTCCACGCATAAATTTATTCAATGCCCGGAACGCACGTTTGCCGAAAGAGTTGCTGGTGGGGGAGGACAGCAGAAAGCGAGCGAGCCGCCAACAGATATGCCTAATGCTGGGAGCGCGGAAACTATAGTAGCGCAGAGGGGTGAGACGCAGATTAAAGAAATCACACCAACGTTTACAATAGCGTACGATATGTCGCCAACACAATTGGAACACGTCGAACCACCAGAGGATATGGAAGCGGAAAATACAGTACGAAATGTACATAAACGGGGAGAGAAGGAAGAAATAAGGAGTAAAACTAAAAGAGCAAAAGGGGGAGCAGAGGAACTTCAAGAAGAGACCGAAATAAAACCAATAGAGGGGGAAGAGTTATCAATTTTGTCAGGCGGTAAGAAAGATTGCAAAACACTTTCGGGGTCTGATTCGGATTCAGATGGCATACAAACGAGGGAATACGAAGGGATAGAATGGTTAAATGTATTGGAAACACAAAAGAGTACAGGGAATATAGGCGAAGCTTGGCGGAAATTGTTAAAACTCGAGGAGAACCGAATTTTCTTTGGAATGAAAACGAGGAGGGTCAGGTAGTTAATATTCAGTTCACCTGGGGTGATTTCGTTATTTCTAATATTAAAAACAAGAATGTTGCAGATCTCACTGTGTTACTTACCAGTAACAAATTAAAGTTAAATGCCGAACATAGGAATATTTTAGCAGAAGTTTTAGTAAAGTTCTGCTCATAATGTCGGGAATAACATTTATGTCGTTAAACGTACAGGGTCTGTGTGTGTGTGTGTGTGTGTGTGTGTGTATGTATATACTGTGTCGGGGTGGTTCCCAGGCATATGCCCATCTCCACCTAATTCTTTAAATAAAACAGATAACTGTAAAGTGGGCCTGAAACATAGCTAAGAAATTGAATATTCAAAACAAGAGCATTTTTAGATATAAATTACACTAATTATATCTAAAGAAAAATAGTCAAATTTTGTATAGGAAAGGTTAAACTTGTATTAAAGAAATGTTTATGAACTTAGTATGTTGTTTATGTCAGGTCACTCTGCCATCAGGAAACAGCTGATATCTTCAGCTGTAGGCTGATGCCCGACCCTGGGCACGTGGAGCCGGACCTGTCTCTACTATTGTATACTGAAGTGCAAGGCACTAACCTGCACCCAACAGGAAGTGCAATACTGTTTGGTGCCAACATCCCTGGTCTCAGGCCGCCCAAACCCGAGAACCAAGGAAAAAAAAAAAAAAAAAAAAACCACCGTAGTGGTACATGTTCAGGAGCCACAGACCGGACAAATAGCTTCCCAGACTGAAGCACCCGAACCCAGATGCAATCATGCATGATTCACATATGCTGCCAACTCTAGATCTGAAAAGTTCCTTATGATTGTTCTTCTGGCAAACACAGCGGCAGCAAATCTCTGCAGAGCCCGAAAGCTAGATGCATCTTGTAAAAGGATCTCCACGTTATCCTCAGTAAAGGGAGAAACCTCGTCGAAAAGTCGACGACGCTCTGATCCATAAAAAGGACAAACAAACAACACGTGCGTCCAAGTTTCTGCATCACCACAAGAACACCACGGATCAGGCTCCAATCCTTTTGAAAATAGTTTGTCACGAAAAGATCCGTGTCCGGTCAATATATAACTTGTAAACATCGTAGGACAAAACCAAGAAGACACTGTCTTTGACATAGCAAAATCCGCCGCTGGAATAATTCTTCTTGTTGTCTCGCCAAATGCAGAAGAGCTCCATCGAATCCTCCACATGGCAATGAGGGAGTTCCAAATTCTGACTTTTTCCTCTTTAATGTTGGCAGTCAGGTCAATAGAGATGCCCAGGCACTGAGCCGAAATTCCTTTTCTTAGTGCATATAACATACCACGGTACAATACATATAAATCAACTGGAAGAGCACCTGCGATCACCTGCAGTGCAACCGTCGAGACAGTCCGAGGAGCATACAGCAATGCTAGCAACATAGATCTCTGCAGCGACATAAGTTGATTTTTAATTTTGACCTTGATCACAGCATTCATCCAAACTCCCGAAGCCTATGCGACAATCGGCAAGAAAATGGTCTTGTAGTATAATAGCATCGTGCGTTTATTAAGACCCCACTCTTTCCTGGAAATACGCATCACGAAAGAAGTAAATTTCTTTAGTTTATCCCTCAAATGTGACACGTGCAGATGAAAACCCAGCCGGTCATCCAAAATCAAACCCAAATGCTTAATACTAGACACAAAAGGAACCTGCCTTCCATTCAACAGTACTCTGGGCGGGCGCTTGTAATCAAAGTGCTTTTTAAATACCATCATCCTGGTTTTCTTAGATGAGATCTTTAATTTGTTCAACACAGCCCACTCTGAGAGATTGTTCAAAATTTCCTGAATTTTCAGCTCCAATATGGCTCTAGAATCCCCAGCAACTCCCAGAACCAAGTCATCCGCATAAGCCACCTGCAAACACTGAGGAACCTGCAATCTGTTTAGCCATTGATCAAGAACCGAGTTCCAGAATATCGGCCCAAGGACAGAACCCTGTGGACATCCCCTGTTAACATACTTATCAAACATAAGGTGTTTTGCACAAACTCTCACAAGCCGATCACTGAAGTAAGAACGGATAACTCCATAAATATATCTATCACAACCAGAATCCCTCAGAGACACCAGCACACTCTCCCACCAAACAGAGTCAAAAGCACCTTCAAAATCAACAAAAACAGCCAGTACATACTTCTCAGGAGAAGAATTTATGTAGTTAATTAATACTAGAATTGCTTCCTCTGTTGAATGACCCTTTTTGAAGCCAAACTGAGAATCCGACACCATGTGACCCTCCGTTAAGCCTCCAACGATTCGAGGGACCAACAGTCTTTCAAATAATTTCCCAAGATTTGCCAACAAAGAGATGGGTCTATATGCCCGAGGATCAGCCTTAGGTTTCCCAGGCTTGTGAAGGATCTTGAGCAGTGCTATATTCCAGGATCTCGGGAAGGTCATCTCGAGAAAGCATTTATTGTACATTTGTAATAATATTTGTGGACAATTATCAAAGAACTTAATTATCATTTTATTTTCAATCAAATCCAAACCCGGGCATTTTTTAACACTTAACTTAGCAATAGCAGCTTCAAGCTCTGACAAGGAAAAAAGACTTGCCTCCGCTGGGCCCTCGTACATGACATTATCCATACGTATTCTGGATTGTTCCTGCGTATCCAATTCAGTCTGATCCTCGGGGAAAAGATTCTTAATTATTTGTTCCACAGTATCATACCAATTATCAGTCTCCTCTCCCTCAGACACAACAGTATTATAAATGTCTCCGTGCATAAGCTTGTTTCGGGAGATCTTGTAGATCAGTCCCCAAGGATCCGAATTGCCTACCTCCCGAACCATACTCTGCCAGCAATCAATTTTTGCTCGAGCAATTTCCTTGTGGTACTCACGACGCAGTGAGTACAGGGTCTCAGAGCGGTTAACAAACACAGGATGATATGGCAAATTATGATGAACATGGGGGTGAAGATTTCGTTTCTACAAGAAACCCACTTCGCCACCTTAGCGGACATCCAGTAGTTTCAAAACAGATACCGGTTGTCAGGATTTTGGAGTTTTGGGACAAATCGATCCACAGGGGTGGGAATAGTAGTGGTTCCTCCAATTTTAGGGACTGTACGACTGGCAGGTAGGGATACAGAAGGTCGGGTTGTGGCAGTGGATTGGAGTTATGGGGGGCGTACAATTAGACTAATCTGTGTCTATAGTCCAAATTCCACTTTAGAAAGGAAAACTCTGTTTCAGGGGCTGGGCAACTATATGAGGGGGGTGCAGTGGATTATAATGGCAGGGGACTGGAACTGCGTTCCTGACCCCATTATGGACAAAATTCTGGCGGGTAACCCGCATTATGGTACGGGGGGAGTTCGTGAATTAATCGAGGTTTGTACTAAATTAGACTTGGTAGACGTTTGGAGGGAAAAAAATCCGGGGAAACGAGCGGCCACGAGAATAGCCAATAATATAGGAACTAGGATAGATCGCTTTTGATTTTTTTTTTTTTGATTTGGTAGTTGTTGGCGCATCGGCTTCTATGGCCATATTGCACCTCCCAAGGTTTTTGCAGTACTTTGATCCAAGCCCGAGGGATAGATCGCATTTATGCAACGAGTCAGTTGAAGGATAAGATAACAATGATACGGCATGTGAAATTTGCGGGAGGTCGACAAGTTTCAGATCACATGGCAGTAATGTGGAAGGGAGATTTATTTACGAACGTTAGTCTGGGAAAAGGCTATTGGAAGCTCAACTCAGCAGTTCTGAAGAGAGAGGATTGGGACTTTACAACAGTTATTAAAAAGATAGTAGAGAAAGGTGGAAATCAGTGGGAAATGTGGGCGAAAATTAAAGAAAGTGCTAAATCATTTTATTACTCAAAAATTAAGGAAAGAAACGAACGACGCAGAAATAGACTGAAAGATCTCTTACAAGAAAAAAGAATTTACCAACGGTGCGGGGATGAAAGGGGAACAACAGAAGTACAAGCGATTATTGACGGTATAATATTGGAAGAAGAGAAAGAAACGGCGCGAAAAATACAGCTGAAATTTAGGGAGGCTGAGAGTCCTTCAGCTGCGTTTTACCAAAGAAGACTAAGGCTAAATAATTTAGCCAAAACGGTTCAGGAAATTACAGACGATGACAACACACATTCAACAACGCTAACTATTATGAATAGTTTTGTAAATTACTATGAAAAAGAGTTTGCTTTGCAGAAAAAAGAGAGAACTCCATTTGGGCGATTGGACAATTCACTCCCGAGCAAAAAGCATTACAGGACAGGGAAATAATTATGGGGGATCTAACTGTGGCTACAGTTCTCAGAAATCATGTAAATTACGACGCGCGCCGGGACCGGATGGTTTGGGGGTAGAATTTTATAAGAAATTTTGGAACTTGTTAGCGCCTATTCTTTTGGCCGTCTTTAACAATTTTTTTCAGGAAGTGGTTGTACTCGAAGGCTTTTTAAGTGCCTATACTACTTTCATTCCGAAGCATGGACGGGATTTAACGAAAATTGCTAACTGGCGTCCTATAACGTTGGCTAATTGTGACTATAAAATATTTGCAAAGATTTTGACAACTAAATTAAAACGCGACGTAACCCAGGTAGTTAGAAGCACACAGTGCTACGGTATACCGGGGAGGCGGATAGAATATAACCTTTGGCTATTGAAAGATATATTAGAATATCGGAAACGGAAAAGTTACAATTTAGCGTTAGTGGCAATCGACCTAGAAAAGGCTTTCGATAGAATCGACCACGACTACCTTTTCTCTATAATTAAAGATACGAACGTGGGATCTCAGTTGTTTACAGTTCTCAGAAATTTATATACACGTAGTAATACACGACTTTTGATAAATGGAGAAATCTCGAAAAACATTAAAATTGGAAGGGGAGTTAAACATTAAAATCGCTTAATAAAATTTTGCGGGAGGTCGACAAGTTTCAGATCACATGGCAGTAATGTGGAAGGGAGATTTATTTAAGAAGTTTAGTCTGGGAAAAGGCTATTGGAAGCTCAACCCAGCAGTTCTGGAGATAGAGGACTGGGACTTTACAACAGTTGTTAAACAGATAATAGAGCAAGGTGGAAATGAGTGGGAATTGTGGGCGAAAATAAAAGAAAGTGCTAAATCATTTTATTATTCCAAAATTAAGGAAAGAAACGAACGACGCAGAAATAGACTGAAAGATCTCTTACAAGAAAAAAGAATTTACCAACGGTGCGGGGATGAAAGGGGAACAACAGAAGTACAAGCGATTATTGACGGTATAATATTGGAAGAAGAGAAAGAAACGGCGCGAAAAATACAGCTGAAATTTAGGGAGGCTGAGAGTCCTTCAGCTGCGTTTTACCAAAGAAGACTAAGGCTAAATAATTTAGCCAAAACGGTTCAGGAAATTAAAGACGATGACAACACACATTCAACAACGCTCACTATTATGAATCGTTTTGTAAATTACTATGAAAAAGAGCTTGCTTTGCAGAAAACAGAGAGAGGCGACTCCATTTGGACGATTGGACAATTCACACCAGAGCAAAAAGCATTACAGGACAGGGAAATAATTACGGGGGATCTAACTGTGGCTCTAAAATCATGTAAATTACGACGCGTGCCGGGACCGGATGGTTGGGGATTGAACTTTATAAGAAATTTTGGAACTTGTTAGCGCCTATTCTTCTGGCCGTCTTTAACAATTTTTTTCAGGAAGGGGTTGTACCCGAAGGCTTTTTAAGTGCCTATACTACTTTCATTCCGAAGCATGGACGGGATTTAACGAAAATTGCTAACTGGCGTCCTATAACGTTGGCTAATTGTGACTATAAAATATTTGCAAAGATTTTGACAACTAAATTAAAACGCGACGTAACCCAGGTAGTTAGAAGCACACAGTGCTACGGTATACCGGGGAGGCGGATAGAATATAACCTTTGGCTATTGAAAGATATATTAGAATATCGGAAACGGAAAAGTTACAATTTAGCGTTAGTGGCAATCGACCTAGAAAAGGCTTTCGATAGAATCGACCACGACTACCTTTTCTCTATAATTAAAGATATGAACATAGGATC
The DNA here is from genome assembly GCF_048544385.1 of Mastigoproctus giganteus. Lineage (NCBI taxonomy): Eukaryota > Metazoa > Arthropoda > Arachnida > Uropygi > Thelyphonidae > Mastigoproctus > Mastigoproctus giganteus. The sequence continues at coordinate 214,485,647 of NC_143578.1, forward strand.
TCAGTTGTTTACAGTTATCAGAAATCTATATACACGTAGTAACACACGACTTTTGATAAATGGAGAAATCTCGAAAAACATTAAAATTGGAAGGGGAGTTAAACAAGGATGTCCGCTTAGTCCTTTATTATTTACGTTAGCTCTAGAACCACTACTGGGAAGAATAGACAGAACTGAGGCCATTCATGGGATACCGTTGCCACAGCCGGCAGAGCAGTGTAAATGTATAGCATATGCGGATGATGTTACCGCCACCCTCACTACGAGTTATGCGGTGGAAGAATTTATGTCACTTGTTACTTCTTTTGGTAAGAAGTCGGGGTTAAAAATAAACGAAGACAAAACTAGGATCAAATTGTTAGGGGAATGGGTACATCGCCCTTTACCACAACGAGAAGTGGAGTCGAATAAATCGATTCAAATATTGGGAGTTCCGTTTAGAGAGAGTCCCACGCTACCTGTAGGGGGGCTCACCACTAAAATACGGGAAAGTTTAAAAGAGTGGGAAGTGGGACAATTTTCCTTTGAGAACAAATCCATTATCGTTAAGGCCATAATTCTTCCTATAATCTTATACACGGTGTTTATAACAGGAATCACAGCTAGGACAATGAGACGTTTTTACATTCCAACATTTCAGTTTCTCTGGGGAGGAAAACGGCAAGAGATAGCGCAGAAATATTTATTTTTACCGTGGGAAGAGGGGGGAATAAGTATTCCGAAAATTAATTTGAGGTGTAGCTGTAAGAGACTGCTGGATGTGGCTAACATGGTGCAATCGAACCATTTAGTAGCGGTACTGATAAAATATTTTATGGGATTCAATACAGCCTTAATCAAAGGAGGCACTTATCTAGGGCCTAAAGCAGAGACAATTCCTAAATATTACAGAAAAATTTGGGATATGTGCACACAGTTCAGAGAGAAAGATATAGATCCTTTTAAGGGTGGTTTAAAACATCTCTACTGGGCCCTGTTTAACTCGGAAAATCCAGAAAAACCAAATTTAGGAAACCTTAATGCACAGTTGTTCTTTAAAAATCTAAAAATTGGCGGAAATTACCCATCACGTATTGACTTTTCGTGGAGGGTTGGTTATGGAAATATACCGGTGAACGATATCACGTATAGCTTTAGTCAGACAGGCAACAGATTATGCGAATTTTGTACCGAAAATGAAACAGTGTACCATTTATTTTATTACTGTCGATTCGCGCAGGAAGTTTGGAAGAGAATTTGTCGATTTTTAAGGATAAGACAGTTCACGTTGGAGGAGGTAATTTACTTGCAATTCGATCATCCTTTGGGCAAGGAAAAAATGTTCACCATATTTTTAATTACAGAGGCAAAATATCATGTCTGGAAGTTCCGAAAACGGAAAAGGTTTGGGACCTTCAGGGGATCTCTTTGGGACTTGAAACAAACAATGTCTGCTTCCATGCAAAGGTTTTTACAGTTGGAAAAATGGCGTTTAGGGTCTGATAAGTTTCTGAAAAGGTGGGGAGAGCCACCTCTTCTGTGCAGTTTGGTTGGAGATGAGGTTCATCTAAAGTACTGGTTTTAGTTATTTTAGAGAAGAAAAAAAAAGGCAGGGTTTTTTTCGTCTATTACAAAATTCAGTTTTCTTGAAAAAAAAAAAAAAAAAAAAACTAGATGTCTTAGGTTCTCATTAAAACCAGTTCCATGATATAGGTTTCAATTTTATAACTCAAAATTTGTTTGGTTCAATAGATCTGGTCCAATGGATTTTTTTTCACATTTAATTCATAATAGCTGTGAAATGACCGTCTAAATTTTGATTTTTTATGATTCAGATTTGAATTTTATAATTCATTTGTTTGGTCTAATAGATTTGGTCCAATGGGTTTTTTTCACATTAAATTCACAAATAGCCCTGAAACAGTGCTGTCTGGGTGGTGGTACCTATCTGAGAATAAGTAACATTAGTCTTCTCCTTAGGTGAAGCGTTACTTATTCGAAGTAGTGCAATATCATGGCAACTCGTTGTGAAGGTATTCACAATATGAGATATAACCTAAAACGATGCCACCTTAAAAATTTTCTGTTTATTCAGAAATGGCTGTGTATTATGATGCTAAGCACTTTATATACATAGTGACATCTATATTTGTGACCATATAGATATGCACTACAACTTATATACATTTGACAACTTCAAGAATCTAATGAAACGTGTTTTCACAACGTGAACTTTTGAAAGTGAAAATACCCCATTTGCTTATTTATGGACTGTCATTGAATTTCCAAATCATTTACGAGATCAAGTTTGGGATTCTGAGAAAAAAATACAGAAAGAAATAAACTAATAATAATAATTAAAAATCTCCAACAACCAGAAGAGAATAACCGCAAGAAGAGTCCTATGTTGGCACAGAACGTATAAGACTACTGCGACTGACTTCTTGAATGAAATAAAACAGGACAGTTGATCTTGTGACTTCATGTCACTAAACGAAAATGTACTGAGAACATTTGTTGCGATTGACTAAGGCATTAGGAAATCATGTATACATATGTTAATATAACTGTTGCAATTGTTTTACTAGAACATCCGTCTGACGTTGAAGTGGTTGGTCCAGGTGACTTGGGACCAAAATTACATTTATCCTAAGAACTGGAGTGTTTCGGCTAGAAACAGACCGTTAATGTATAGAGTATAGAGGGTAGAGTGCGTTTCCTGTCAAACAGCACCAGGGGTTTCCCCCATCTCCGCGTGCTATACATTGGGGGTGTGAAACAGAGCACTGTCAGTGTCAGAGGTTTAAAAGTGTATGGATTTTGTACATGTGTAGTGTCGTGTACCGTTGTTCCTCTGGTCATTTAGCCGCTGGGCCCCTAATGGGACCCAACGTTGTCCACACTTTGCCTCGTGGAGGCAGACCAGGTACACCAGTATTATAGTTATTTACTCTGGCAGGTACTGCCACCTAATTTCCTGAGATTTCAGTGGCAAGGACCTTAAAAAAAAAAAAAAAAAAAAAACGTTATAGTTATGAGTCAGCCAAAATGAAGTACTATTTATGCAAATAAATGTTAAGTTTTTGGGTGTCGGGCTCATGCAATTTAACAATGGTTCAGACACTAGTAATTATAATTAAAAGAGAGAGAGAGGGGGTGGGGAGACTGAAGGCTGGGGGAAAAGACAGAAAAAAGGGGTCCATAGAGAAAATGACCCCCAAATCAGTGGAGCAGGCCCATACTCCACCAGAGGGAAGAGGGGGGCAGCGAGGGGAGGAGGAGGCCAGAAGTCACCTCCCCCTCCCGCCCGGGGAGTGGAGGCAAAGGGCCACGCAAGGAAGCGTGGCTTAAAAAAAATCAATAAATAATTAAAAAAAAAAAAAATCTATAGAGTCCCAAAGGAAGGTCTTGTATCAGTCCAAGAATGGTTAGTTTAGTCGTGGTGCCTGTTCTTGATCCCCGTAGATAGCAATAAGTGTCCTCCTTCGGGTGAACAGTCCCTGGGCGAATTTTGTCAAACCCTTATACGCCTCTTGCGAGTCCAACAGGTTTGATTCCCTGTCGCGAGGGAAGTAAGTCAGCTTTGTCATCAGGAGGCAGCGGAGATCCTCATAATTTTCACAGTTGTACATTATGTGAGACCATGTCTCCACTTCCCCACAGACACAGCGGGGATCGTTTACTAATTTAAAACTGTTTAGTTTGGCATTCAGGGCCCCATGACCTGTTAAAATATACGTAGTGTACAGTCCAGGGTGAAACCATGATGGTGCTTTTGGGTATAATCTTCCGACATCAGGCAGAAATTTCCTCGTTATTTCCCCTTTTGTGGATTCTGACCACCTATCCTGCCAGACCTGCTGCAGGTGGGTGGCGAGTTTTGTTTTCTCTCTTTTCAGGTTTCCTGTAGGGTCAATGGAGTGGCCCAGGAAGGTGCAGGGAAGCCCTTTTGCGAGATGCTGCACCATGGCACAACGCACCACCTCGAGGTCAAGGGGAAGTGCTCCCGCCAGAACCTGCAGAGCATGTGTACTCACAGTGCAGCAGGTCCGTGTAATAGAGAGGAGTATTGTCCGTTGGATGGAATCGAGTGTCCTTCAGTAGTTGCTTTCTGGAACCAGATGGGTGACGCGTAAGTTATGGCTGGTATAAATGTTGTTTTGTAATACAGTCCCAAGGTGTGCCTCTTGAGTCCCCAATCCCTTTTAGCTATTCTTGAGACGAGGGCAGAATATCTCCTTATTTTCTCACGGATATGTTTCAAGTGTGGGTTGAAAGATTGGTTCTTGTCCAGTATGATTCCTAGATATTTCATCTCACTGAGTAGTTTGATAGTTGTATTTCCTACTTTAATTTGCGGTGGTCTACAGAGATTTAATGTTCCTTTCAGTAGCATTGAGTAGGTTTTCCCCCGGTGAGATCTTAAGAAAATGGACCTTCATGCAGTCTTGTAGAATTTTAATTGCTCGATTTGCCTGGGTTTCCAATTGAAGTCGATTGTCTGCGGCAACAGTCAGTATCAGGTCATCAACATGCCTGTGAGTGGACTTCCCCCAAGTCGAAGGACAGAAACTCATCCAATACCATACTCCAGAGGAGTGGTCCCAGTACCGATCCTTGGGGGCAGCCCCTGTAAACAGGCCTGGTCAGTTTCTTGTACGGAGTCACTACTTGAATTTTTCTCTTGGATAAATATGACTTCATTATTTTGTAAAGGTTGATGGGTGTTTTTGCCTTCCTCAGTCTGGCTAGGACGCTCGGCCACCAGATGGTGTCGAATGCCCCAGCAAAATCGACCGAAATAACCAAGAAATACTTCCTATCACAGGCAGTAGCCAAACTTAGGAGGCTGTTGAGAGCATCCACTGTTGAGGTTCCGGGTTTGAACCCAAACTGTGTGGGCATCACGAGATTTGCAGCTTCGTAGTGGTGCAGGAGTCGCTTGTGAAGCATCTTTTCAAGGAGTTTACTAGCAACTGGGAGCAGGGAAATTGGCCGGTATGATTCGGGTTGTTCTGGTGGCTTCATTGGATTTTTTAGAATTAATTTGACGTTGGCCATTTTCCAGTCGGCTGGATAGACTCCTGTCTTCAGGCATGTGTTGAAGAGGTTTAGTAAAGTCTGCGGAGAGATGTCTACTACACTTTTTTTTAATAATCTCCGGCTCCAGAAGATCTGGGCCTGGGCATTTTTTATTCTTTATTTGTTGCCCTGCCTGTTGTAATTCATCTAAGGCAAAAGGTGGTTCCATTTGGTCTATATGATATGTTTCATTTCTATCACAGATCTGCAGTTGTTCTGGTAGTTGCGGGTGTGCTGGTTTTTGGAAAATCACATTGAGGATGTTGGTGATAGACTGTTCCCTGGTGGTGGCCAATGTTCCCTGCGGGGTACTGGTCGAGGTCATGACCTCACCCCTGGGGAGTCTATTCGTAGTGACTTTGTACACCACCCCCCAGGGGTCGGCATTTCCAGTCGTGCTGACTAATTGCTCCCAGGCCTTCTGCTTACTTTTTCGTATTAACTCAGTGTATCTGTTTCTCACTGCTGCGTATCTTTGTCTGAGTGCTGTTACTTCCACTTTCGGCCAGGTACGTCTTGCCCTTTGGAATTGTTTTCTTGCCTTTATGACTTCTCTTCTGAGGTTGTGGATTTACCGAGTCCACCAAGGGACTGCACCAGGTGTGGGCGATTTTCGCTTCATCGCAGCTCACTGGCCGCTATTATGGACTTGGTAATTTTTCTCTGGATGTCGTCTGGGTCTTCTTGTCCATCCGCTTCAATGCGGTGTTGGCATAAGGTTCGAGTCAGCAGTTCCCCAAAGAGTCTCCAGTCAGCTTTGTTTACTGCAAAGCGGTTAAGCATCTGTTTGGCTATTGGTGTTCTATATAGAGATCGGTTGATTTGGAAGGTAATCACTCTGTGGTCAGTGGTCCAGGAGTCTTGGACTGTCCAGTCAGTGATGTGTCCTGCAAGGTTTCCGGTGGCAAGGGTGACGTCAATTGTTGCCTCCCACAGAGTGTTACAAAACGTAGGAAGGTGGTGAGGCCTGTTTAGGACTGTCAAGGGAGAATTCGCCAGGAACTCCTCAAGACGCTGCCCATTTCCGGTGCCCCTTCTGTCCGCTGTTTGGCTATGCCAAGCCGGGGAGCGGCAGTTTACATCCGCCCCTACCAAGATCCGTTGGCCTGGGAGAGTGTCCAACAAAACCTGGAGGTATCTCGTGGCAAATGTTATTTCTTCCCCCGGCCTACAATACAAGGCAATCGCGTAGAATCCCAGGGGTGATATTATATGGGCACAAGCAGCCCAGCCTGTGCAGAGTTGTGTGATACGGGTGGCAGTAATGGCTGGATTGCGGATCACTATGGCCGCTTTTGGGGTCTCATTCTCAGCCTGTATGATTTTTATATGCTATTGGATAGCCTCTTACTCTTTTGGAGTGGGTGTAGGGTTCCTGCAACAAGAGGATGTCGACATTTTCCTCGTCCGCTATTTTTCTGAGTTGTTCAGGCACTGTTCTAGCATGGTGTGCGTTTTGTTGTAGTATTAACAGCTTGGTTGTATTGAACTTTTTAAATTGTATTGCCAAATCAGTCCTCATTTAATATAAACTCTTTATCTTGTTGTACGTCGGCAATTTTGGTTCCCTGATGGAATGGGTATGTTCGGGCTTTGAAGATTTACAATTCACACAAACTGGTTCTTGCTCCTTGTTTGTCAGCTGTTGTATTCATGCAATTTGCTAGAGCAGTGTCCGCAAGTTGGTGTGATCTGAGTGCATGTATGGGAGGTGTGGCCATACCTGCAGCATTTATAGCATTTAGGCACGGTCACATGCTCCCTGAACCTGCGGCTACCCCACTCAATATAGAGTCTTCTCTGGTGTTTTAGAATCTGCTAAGCGGCAGGAGCCAGTTCCACTATCCAGTTGTTTTCTCCGGACTTTGACTTTTTTGAATATCTTGGTTGCACAAGATTTGTCATGTCTTTATTTATCCCTTGTAGATTACGAGTTAGCACTTCCTCTGCAAGTTGGGCAGGTGTCACATCTTTGTTGACATCGAAAATTAAGATTGATGGCCCTCTTCTCTTGGGTGGCTCTGCAGTGATACCCAGTGTGGCTATCTTGGGGTTTTCCACGATATTCGTGATATCCTCCCTTGATTCTGTTTCTATTATTACCCCTACATTTCTCGTCTTTCTAATTGCTTTTATCTTTGTTGTCTTTAAGTCATCCTTCAGTGTTTTCATTATGGTGGTTTTAAAATCCTCACTTGTTTGTGTTCCTTCTGTCTCTGCTGGTCTGAGCACCACAAGGTTTGGTGTTCGAAGCAGCGGTTGTTTTCTAGGTTGCAGGGCCTTTGGGTTTGTCTCTTTGTTGTTTGGAATCATCAGCGCTTGTGCATATGTGGGAGTAAGCTGTTGAGACTGTGGTGTAGGAAGATTCGGTAGAGTGTCCAGCACCTTCTCAAGGATGGAGGTTCTTGTCTTAAGTTCCTCGTTAGTGGTTTTTAGTTTCTCGCTGTCGATGAGGAGGGCAGTGGTAATAGATTCAAGGGTAGCCCAGAGTTCTTGAACATAACTTGCCGCTTGTCTGGTGAATCGACTATTATCTTGATTAAGAAAGGTCACAAGATTCCTATGTAAAGCAGATATTATTTGATGGGTTCGATAGTCTTCATCTATAGGTTTGTGAGTTGTAGGGTATGCAGAAGGTGTAGTTGCTGTGACGGTTAGTTTTCTGGATTGGGGGAGGCCTTCTGCCTCAGTCTGATCCAAAGCTCTGCGTGGTCGCTCTGGTTGTTTGGCAGAGGAGGTCTTAGGGGCCCCTGATGGGGTAGGAAGATTAGTTGACAGTTTGGCTGCAGATAATGTTCCAGTACTCTCAGCTAGATTAGGAGAGGGCCCTAAAGCTGCCTGGGAGGCAGGAGCACTTATAGCTGTTGGAGAGAGAGTGGTCTGTAATTTCCCAGTGTAGGGAGAGCTTGCCTGTGAAGGTTGCAGAGTAGGAAGGACAGGGGCTAGGCATTCTGCTACTGGCGTTGAAGTGTTAAATTGAAATTTAGATGAGATCACAGGGTCAGATTCATCAAGAGGCACTTTGTTGAGAAATTCTAGTATGGTTTGAGGAGACCGGGGTGTTCTGTTTTTGCTCTCCTCTTACTTTTCTGTTTCTTTTTCTTGGACTTGTTGACTTTGTGAGGCTGGAGGCCAACTTGGTCTGAATCGTCTGCTACAGCATTCTCGTCAGCCGACGATGAGGATGTTTCTCTTGAGCTCATGTCTAAGGGTTGTATGGTTGGGGTCAAAGACCAATAAAGCTATAATAAAGCAATTGTAAGGGGTTGCTCCTGAGTAATTTGATTTCTTCTGAAAGGTCTACCGGAGGTTTAACGGGGTTGAAATTTTTTACGCCTCAAGAGGACTGAAAATGCCGCCTAACGACAGCGTCAGGCCCGTGTGATGACCTGAAGCTGCACGTCAACGCCTCGAAAATCCCCGAGTTATCCCCAGAACACAAGTGGGGGGAAGAAGTAGCCAGCGGCGAGCGTGGCCCTAGAGAGAGGAACCGACGGCGAACCAGACCACTTTCTGACAATTGCTATAAAGGGATTAGGCAAGGTGTTTGTGGTAGAAAAGCTCCCTAGTTTATTTCAGGCGCAGTCTTTAAAACAGCCGGAGGCAATGGACTAGGTACCAAGAGGTAGGAGCACTCACAGTCGTCGAACACTGGTTGTCAATAGCCAACTGCTTTTGTTCTATAGTCGGGAATTGGAAGTACTGTATCGTATTGATAAAATCAGCCAAGAAATCATAAATAATAAAACATTACCTGAGGAAGGTGCAGGCGATTTGGTATTACCGAACAGATCATCTTTAGAACACCTTTCTTGAAAATCAAAACAGTATAACCGCACAAATTATTAACTTTAATCGGAGCTCATTCGCAGGCTGCCACACACTATACACGCACGAACTTGCTCCAATTCAAAACTTTATGTACGTATCGTATTCCCAGCAATATCCACTAGGCCTAACTGTCAACAATACGTGTTTGACTACAGCAAAGCATTAGCAGAATGCTAAGCCTAAAGGGATTAGGTCTATGACGAGAGAATACAGACCAGATATCCCTCGTAATAACAAAATTGTTTCACCCACTTAATCCACTTGCGAAGTTCTTTTAGCTGGTACACCTTTCCAGTGGAAGAAAACACTTTAAACACATTAAAATAACTCAACATTCAGGAGCTCCAGAACACGTGGCTACACTGAATGACGGCCATTAATTTCCCCTACCATTAATGTATAGTGTGTTTAGTGTCAAACGGCACCAGGTGTTCTCCCCCATCTCCGCGTACTATACATTGTGGGTGTGAAACAAAACACTGTCAATGCCAGAGGTTTAAAGGTGTATGGATTTTGTATATGTGTAGTGTAGTGTACCGTTGTTCTCCTTAACGGAGTGGTCAGGAGAGGCAGTGCAGTAGCACACACTCCTTGAGTAGACCGGGGTTCACGCCCCTGTTATGGGCCTATACGAGAGCTTGAAGGACAGGGTGGATGGCCTCCAAGGATTAAAAGTGAGGGGCCCATCAAGCTCTCAGCTGCCCACACCAACGCCAGAGCTTGCACTTGGGCATCACGCAACACAGCGGCAACCCCCAAGGCAGAATGCGCTGGTCCCAAAGGAACTAGTAGTTGTTGGTGACTCTGTCAGGGAAACAGGAAACATGCTTTGTAAAAAGGATAGGTGGAACAGGACCAGGGTATGTCTGCCAGGGGCAAAGGTTGATGGCGTTCTAGAGCGGATATCATCTTTTAAGGGCACAAAAGGCGATATAGTTATACCCGTTGCTGTCCAGACATGATAGCAAGGAGTATATGATGAGAGCCCTGTCGATCAATTCGGCCCTGGAAAGATTGTGCAGGGCTCAAGGGGTAGAATTTTTTTCAGCCTGGTCTGTACTTGTTAACAGGACAGACTGCTTCTACAGGGATGGGATACACTTAAATAGAAAGGGTGCAAGAATGTTTGCTGATGCTATCGAGGCAGTGTTAGGTGGGTCGGAAAACTGCTAGATTGGGGGGGGGGGTACAAAGACTAATAGATTAACAGTAGCCACTGGAAGAAGAAGTGAAAGTGATTCTTGCACTGCTTCTATTGGAATAAGCCGCAGCCTGGAAAATAAGATGCGGGATATTTCAGAGACTGCTGGGAGTCATTGCGGTACAGGTAAACATATGGGTTGTGTTAGGGTAGCTAAGAAAAAGAACAGGTGCACGTATACTTGCGTGTATACCAATGCTAGGAGTTTAGTAAATAAATTTGATGAATTTGAGGTATTGCTCAAAACTTCAAAGGCAGATATTGTGGGGATTTCAGTGACGTGGTGTCACACAGATATAAGGAATGCAGAACTGGAATTTGGAGAGTACAATGTCTACAGAAAGGATAGACAGGATAGGAAGGGAGGAGGGGTTATGCTATTAGTTAAAAAACACATAAAATCCAAGGAAGTGAAGCCAGTCGACATCGCTGGACAGTGCAGTGTCGAGTCAGTTTGGTGTGACATAAGCACTGGGAGATCAAAATTGAGAGTAGGAGAGTGCTATAGGTCTAATGACTCTGATGAGTATAATAAGAAACTGTATACAGGGAAATAGAGTGGGCCAGTAAATCAGAGAGTATTATAATGGGGGATTTTAATTTCCCAGAGTTTGACTGGAATTTGGGGGCTGGTCACTCACACACTAGCAAGGCTTTTGTGGATTTATTGGATGATTGTTTTCTACATCAGCCTGTTCGGGAGGCAACTAGAGGGAGTAATACTCTAGATTTGATTATCAGTAGTGATTCTTCACATTAAGAATCTGCACATAAATGAACCACTAGGTGGCAGTGATCACAGTGTTCTGAAGTGGGAGTTACTCAAAGAGGTAACTACCATTAGGGGTAAAGGGAAGGGGTATTGCTTTCGTAAAGGCGACTACGATGGACTGAGACAGTATTTAAATTCTATACAGTGGGATCAACTGATGATGTTACCAACAGCAAATTCAAGATGGGAAGCATTCAAAGAACTTATCTTGGAAGCTACTAGGCTTTACATACCAACTAAGAAATTTTGTTCAAAGTTTAGGCCTAAATGGATGTCAGATGAACTAATGAGACATATGGCAGAGAAGAGAAATGCATGGGATACATACAAATTAACACGAGATACAGAAGCCTATGATAGATACAAGTTGATTTGTGACAAAGTTACAAAGGAGGTTAGGCAGACGAAGGCAGATTACGAGAGAGCCTTGGCAAGGGATGCGAAGAAAAACAGCAAAGTGTTCTTCACTTATGTAAACTCTAGAAGGAAGGGGATGAATCAGATTGGTCCACTTGATGTCGATGGGTCAACTGTTCATGACCCTGCTCAGGTAGATAACAAACTAAATGAATATTTTGCATCGACATTCACACATGAGGAGTTATTCAGCGAGGGGAATGCCAGAGGTGTATTCAACTCTAGCAGTAAGCTAGAGAATCTTGTAATAACTGAGAGTAAAGTGGAGGAGAAATTGTTGAAGATAAACACAAGAAAGGCACCTGGGGTGGATGGGATCTATCCAGTTATATTAAAGGAGGCAGCAAAGGAAGTAAGCAAACCCTTAGCCATAATTATGAGAGCTTCCTTGGACTCAGGGGAGGTACCCATGGACTGGAGATGTGCAAATGTGACCCCAATTCACAAAGGAGGATCAAAGGCTGACACAAGTAATTATAGACCTGTGAGTTTAACTTCTGTTCCCGGAAAATTAATGGAGGCACTGGTTAAAGAAGCACTGCAGGATCATTTAGACAAGACTTCAGTTATATCTCGGACACAGCATGGTTTCGTTAAGGGGAAGTCTTGCCTGACCAGTTTGATTGGATACTATGATGCAGTCACAAAAGAACTGGATGCAGGGAATAACTTTGATATTATATACTTGGATCTTAGAAAGGCTTTTGATACTGTTGCACATGGAAGACTGCTGCACAAATTGGAGCAGTGTGGCATTGGAGGCAAATTGCTGCTATGGATAAAGGGGTGGTTGAGGGGGAGAAGACAGAGAGTGGTAATCAATGGACACTGCTCATCGTGGACTAATGTTATTAGTGGAGTCCCTCAGGGTTCAGTATTGGGTCCTTTATTGTTTTCTGTATTTATAAATGATATTGACGATGGTATATCAGGCTTAATGTCCAATTTGCAGAAGATACGAAGGTTGCCAGGGTTGTCAAGGACACTACTGACACTATGCTGCTGCAACAGGATTTGGAAAGGTCGAGCAGATGGGCTTCGAGGTGGCAAATGAAGTTTAACATTGACAAATGTAAAGTACTGCATATGGGACACAGCAACCGCAGAGCAACGTATCAACTCTGTGGTACTACACTGACAGTGGTAGAGATGTGCAGGCAGATATGAAGTTTTCTGAGCAGTGCAGACGGGCTGCGAGAGTAGCTCATGGTGTATTGTCAATGATCTATAGGAATTTTTCTAGCAGGGATAAGGAGGTGATTATTCCCTTGTATAAGGCAATGGTCAGGCCACACCTAGAGTACTGTACACAGGCCTGGAGGCCTCATTTCAAGAAGGATGTAGAGCTGCTGGAACGAGTACAGAGAAGGGCAACAAGATTGGTGAATGGAACAAAGGGGTGCTCTTACGAAGAAAAGCTTAAGTTTTGCGAATTACAGTGTCTGGAAACTAGGCACCAGCGAGGTGATCTGATAGAAATGTACAAAGCCTGGAATGGTTTGAGCATGCTCAATGCTGATGGGATTCTTCCTCTTGCTCAGAATAATCACCTGAGAGGGCATAAATTCAAATTGAGGAAAGACAGATGTAGGATGGACGTGAGGAAATTTGCCTTTAGCCAGCGGGTGGTTGGTTGGTGGAACAGACTTCCATCCCTTGTCGTGGAAGTTGATAGCCTAAATACGTTTAAGGCTCAGCTGGACAGGTATTTTGAACGAACAGAGGGGTGTAGTGGAAGTGGTTATTTTTTATTTATTTATGTTACTTTTTTTTTTTTTTTTTTTGGCTGATGTTGCATAAGCTTGCTTTCTTGCATCAAATGCCTCTACTAATGCTAATGCTAATGCTAAAGTGTCTCTTGAAAATCTCTAACCGCTGTAGCCTTGAGCATAAGGAGGGGGTACTACGGAGAATACTGCGCTTCAAACTGCTAAATTGGCGAATTGGCATCAAGACGGTTTCTTTCGCCCTGCCTTCTCACTTTCATGATTACTGCCTACCTAGCAATACCCTTCATCCCCTCTTAAGCTCTTTTCCATAAACATTCTATGATGGAAGACGAACTCTACAAATACTGCTTTTACGGAAAAAAGAAATACCATCTTCGTGCTGATGCCCCTGAAAACCCCGAGGAGAAAGTTGTTCTGGTCTTCTATCGGTGTTTTTGCGAATAACTGTTTTCTCCCCCACCTGATTGTGGGGGACAGGCAAAATCTTCTTTAGTCCACAGAAATTCACCAAATTGGACTATGAACTTGTAGCGGATGTCTTACTGCATCAAAAATCAAGTCCTACTGATGCAACACCCTACCGACTCGGAAATTCGGACCTACTTCGATTATTCGAAATTATCCCAACATGGAGGGAGGAACCAATAAAACCCAAACCTCGTTGCAACATACCAGCAAGGATGTCATTACAGTCATCGAGCATGACGAGGGACCGGTGGATCCCCGCACCGAAGACCCTCCGCTAAAAGGAAAACCCGTTCACAAACCGACACGAGAGAATCACAAGAGATTCATGCCTCCCAACGGGATTCTACAGAAGAGGAACAAGAGGAACCACCACTGGATTCAACCTTGCCCAAGGGCACTATCCCTGAACAGAAACTAATCCTGCGAACCGCCCTTGAAAACTTATTCAAGAAGCAGAGCAGCAGAGTGACTACAGGACTAAGAGCTGAGATGGTTTCCCTGTGGACTTAACTAGAAACAATTTTGGACCAAACGCACCTGGAAAATGAAAAAATAACTGCCAGGCTTGATGCCTATCTTGAAAGTGGGGCGAACAAAGTGCAACAGCGCACCTCCACTTTTGCTGAAGCGCTGAGGATACAGCAACCCACCAACCAAACAGGAACTAAGGAACCTACCACTAAACGCAAGACCCTCTTGCCAACCCCACACCTAGTCATCGTAAGACCGACCTCCAAAGGTGAAACCCACACCAGCGAAGAGGTAAAGAGCATAGTAGTAAACAACCTTACCGAAGACTTAAGAGCGGCAAAAATCAAATCGGCTCGCAAAACCCGAAATGTAGGTGTTATCATTGAAACCCAGACAAAGGCGGATGCAAACCTGATACTAAACAATCAAAGAATCCACACAATTGGATTAGACGCCCTACCACCGAAAAGAATGGGACCTAGTATAATTATATACGACTTGAACAAGGACATAACCCCGACTGAGATCCAAACAGAGCTGTACATGAGAAACCACAGCAAGACCATCCAGGGAAGGCACCACAACCATCGTTTGATGGAACAGAACACTATCCGTGTACAATATCCACACACTTTTAAATCTCTGGCCTTTCCAGTGAATTGGCACACCTACAATGAAAGCAACGCGGAGACGGGGGAAACCCCTGGGTGCCGCTTAACACTAAATGCACTTTACACTGTACACTCTCTCCAGGCTGGTCCGCAGAGGCTGCCACCAGGGATCAGTTCTGGGGACCCTTCTGTGGACTCTTGTGCTGGATGAATTCCTCAATATGGAAATCCCTAATGTAAATTGCAGGCATACGGCGATGGCCTTATACTGATGCTGCACTCTAATAGCAGGACACAGCTGGAGACTCATGCAAAACATGCCATTTCTGTTCTGCAAGGATGGGCAAATGGGAATCTACTGAACATCTCACCGGAAAAAAAAACACATACTCCTCAAGGGCTCCCTTGATCCGAGGAGGCCTTCCCAGATCAAGATAATGGAACAACCATTAAACTCCAAAGAGAAGTCAAATATCTTGGCGTTATCCTCGATAGACACCTCAACTTCACACCACATCTTAGTTACCTCAGAGTAAAATTCAGGAAATGTTCGGGCCTATTTGCTATAGTTACACGCAGAGACTGGGGTCTCTGCGTGTAACTATACGCGCAGAGACTGGGGTCTGAACAAGAGGGCGCTCGTCGTCCTCTACAAGGCATTCTTCATCGCGGCACTGGCTCATGCAGCGGGAGCTGGGTACGCTAAGGCAAGCACTGCTGTTAACAGAAGGAAATTGGAAACCATCCACCAAATAATTTTCCTCACATCAACCAGAGCATGTTGCACGGTGAGCACCCACGCTCTTCAGGTATTTGCGAGACGTCTCCCTCTGGACTTGGAGATTGTCGGCCGTGGGCTGCTGCACCAACACGCCAAAAGAAGGGTAATCACACATTTGGGATACAATACGGACCCAACTCTGACTAGACCAAAGGAAAAAAGACGTTTTACAGACAACATGAGAACAGTGTGGCAGAATCGGTGGAAAGACTCCACTAAAGGCCGCATAAGTAGAAGCTTCATACCAAACATTGGACGTGTTTACCATATTTGCCCGACCTGGTACTCTCCTGGACTTCATACCACTTACCTGCTGACAGGGCATGGCTCCTTCAGGAAGAAGCTACACGATTTTGGAACCTAGGACATAGTGCACTGTAGATGCGGACAAGAAGAAACTTGGGACCACCTGCTCTACGAATGTAATATATATATATAAAGACCTCCGTGGAATGTTGTTTACCAAATCACGCGCAAGGAATCTGGTTTGAGGAGGAAAACCCTCAGCCTCTATTATAAAGCTATTTTCCTGCCAGCGATTACATATGCTGCTGGAATATGGTATCGCAAATCTACCATTGCAGTGAACCTGAAAAAATTGGAGACTACGCAGCGACACATACTCATAACCATCTCGAGAGCATGTAACACTGTAAGTACCCACGCACTCCAGGCCCTAACGGGATCCCTCCCTCTGGACCTAGAGATTGTTAAGCATGGGCTACTCTATCAACTGACCAAAGGCAGAACGGCAACGTGTCTCGACTACACCATAGATCTGTCAAATGATCCCAAAGTAGAAAGGAACCGTCTCTCCGCTTACCTCCAACAAACTTGGCACGCCCGCTGGGAGACCTCCATCAAAGGTGCAATAACTAGAAAATTTCTAGTTATTGCACAACCACGGAAACCTTCCCAGATGATGAACTGACACCAGGATGAAACAACCGAGGAATGAATTAAACCCAACATACAGTTGGTATACCCGGATTATCCAGCGTGGCTCTCACCAGGACTCTACACAACCTACCTGCTGACGAGACACGGAGCCATTAGAGACAAACTACAAGGATTTGGACTGAGTGATACACCGCTTTGCCTCTGTGGTGAACGGGAAACGTGGGAGCACCTAATCTACAGTTGCCCATTATATGAGGACCTCTATTGCAGGTTCATTACTAGAACACAGCTTAACCTCCGTAATCAAGAAGACCTCGCCATAACTGAAGTTGACACATACAAGGCATTCGCGTAGCTGGCCCAGGACCTCTTCACAAGGAGAAGGACGCTCCCGCAGCCTCAACCACTGCAGTGAACAATCATGCCGTGCAGACCAGCAGAATGTCTACACAACCACGGAAACCTTCCCAGATGATGAACTGACACCAGGATGAAACAACCGAGGAATGAATTAAACCTCACAACTGAGTCTACCTGAAGTCAATCTCTATGACTACCGACAGATGTATCCACCTGACGTGACAATCTCATTCAATACATGAACATGACATGAATAAGGACCTGGAAGTGACCAACTAAAAAAAAAATAATAAAAAAATAATAATAATAATAAATAAAATAAATAAATAAACAAATAAAAATAATAAAAAGAGAAATCACAGTGAAAACCCGATTGGACAAAAAACCTCATCCAGCACAGGCATTTGACAACCTGATCAAGACAACAAGACTACCATGCAAGGGCTCAGAGAAATGATTGCAGCACCTTGCTGCCACCTAGCCATATGGCGATCTGGGCGGGTAGCCTTGACCAGCCTGCTTTCACTCCTATTCCTTGGCGGGGGGGAGATGGCTCGCTGTCTTCTCCTCCTCCTGCCATCCCCCTTTCCCTCTGGTGGGGCATGGGCATGTCCCACTGACAGCAGGGGCCATCTACCCTATCGGCCCCCTATTTCTCTTTCTTCCCCCTAGCCTTCAGTCTCCCTACCCTTCTCTTTGACTATACACCGCGAAAGCCCCACACATCCAAATTTAAATTAGCACCAAAATTATTGTACGCCCCATTAGGCCTATAGAATTTGTCATTTTAGCGTATAACCCCATGGTAATTTCGGGGAACAAACCCCACATACTATCTCGTAATAGCGATTTTGCAACTATACCACCGCGATTACCGTTTTTTTTTTTTTTTTTTTTTTTTTTTTATAGGACCCATCCGCTAAAATCCCAGGAAATTAGGCGGCGGGACCTGCCAGAGTATAATAAATTTCAAGGTACACGTGGCCAGCCTTGTCGTTGGCATAGTACGGACAAAGTTGGGTCCCAACAGGGGCTCGACGGCCAATAGGCCAGAAGAACAAAGGGCACAACATACTACATAACACATGATCCACACACTTTTAAATCTCTGGTCTTGACAGAGTACTGTCCCTCGATACAGCGAACACTCGCGGAGATGGGAGAAATTCCTGGTGCCGTTTGACCCTCAACATACTTTGTACCAAACTACGCTCCATCCTTAGAAATCAGGAGGACATAGTGCTGCAAGCAGAATAAAACTGTAACGCTTTCAGGCTTTTCGCTCAAAATCTCTTCGAGAGGCAACGAGCACTTCCACCACCCTGAAATAAACTTCAGACTTTGGACCACTGATGGACACAAAGAACACAACTGGCCATTGACGACCAGCTGAGTGACTACAGGACATGAACACATGTAGTCAAGTCACAGACACAGACACAGCACGGGTTTGTTAAGGGAAAGTCTTGTCTGACAAATTTGATAGGATATTATGATGTGTTTACAAAGGAACTGGATGCAAAAAATAATTTTTGGATTTCAGGAAAGCTTTTGACACTGTTGCGAATGGAAGACTATTGTACAAATTGGAGCAGAATGGTATTAAGGGTAAGTTCCTACAATGGATAAAAGGATGGATAAGTGGGAGAAGACAGAGGGTGGTAATCAATGGGTACTGATCTTCGTGGACTAATGTTATTAGTGGAGTCCCACAGGGTTCGGTGTTGGGTCCACTGTTGTTTTGTATATTTATCAATGATATTGATGAAGGTATATCAGGCTTAATGTCGAAGTTTGCAGATGATACAAAGGTTGGCAGGGTTGTTAGTGACAGTAATGGCAGCGTGCTACTGCAACAGGGTCTAGAAAATTTGGGCAGATGGGCTAAGAAGTCGCAACTCAAGTTTAACCTTGACAAATGCAAAGTACTGCATATGGGTAGAAGTAACCCCAGAGAAACGTACCAACTGTGTGGTACTACACTTAAGGTGGTAGAAAATGAAAAAGACCTGGGAGTAATTGTGCAATTAGATATGAAATTTTTTGAGCAATGCAGACAGGCTGCAAGGGCAGGTCATGGGGTTTTGTCAATGATATATAGGAATTTTGCTAGCAGGGAGAAGGAGGTGATTGTCCCTCTGTATAAGACAATGGTCAGGCCACGCCCTGAGTACTGCGTACAGGTCTGGAGGCCTCATTTTAGGAAGGATATAGATTTACTTGAGCGTGTACAGAGAAGGGCAACAAGATTGGTGAAGGGAATGAACGGATCCTCTTATCAAGAGAGGCTTAAGTTCTGCAAATTGCAGTGGCTGGAGACTAGGCACTTGCGCGGTGATCTGATTGAGCTGTATAAGGCCTTGAATGGGTTGAGCATGCTGAATTCTGATGGGATCCTTCCACTTGTTCAGATTACGAATCTAAGGGGCATAAATTCAAATTGGGAAAGGGCAGATGTAGAGTAGATGTGCGGAAGTTTGCTTTTAGCCAGCGGGTGGTTGATTGCTGGAACAAACTTCCATCTGTCGTTGTGGAAGTTGATAGGTTGAATAAATTTAAGGAGGAACTGGACAGGCATTTGGAGGGAATGGTGTGATTTTTTTTTTTTTTTTTTTTGGCTGATGGTGCATAAGCTCATACACTTGCTTTCTTGCATCACATGCCACTACTACTACTACCTACAGCAACTGAAAGACAACTGAGTCTTAACTAGATGCAACCAAACACTGGGACCTAAATGTAGCTGGCCTGTCACGTGCAGGTGATGCATCCTGGTTTCTGCCGAGACTAATTCCACCACCTGGAGAGTCAAAGTGAACGACTTAGATTGCAGCCTTGCTGCCAACTAGCCAAATGGCGACCAAGGTCCAACTCATTTCCGGGCCTGCTTTATCTCCTTTGTCCGGCAGGGGGAGATACCCCTGTCCCCTTCTCTCCCTGAAAAACCCACTTTCCCTCTGGTGTGGCATGGGCGTGCCCATTGAACATTTGGCGGCCACCCTCTCTATCGGCCCTTTCTTCTTTTCTACCCTCCAGCCTTCCTTCTCCCCACCCAAATCTGTCTACCTTCACAGCGCACAGACCCGCATGTCAAAATTGTAACTACACCAAAATTGTTTGTCCGAGCCTTTTCGTCCAAAAATAAAACTCATCCAGCATACAAACCCTTCTCGCTCTTAAGGCAAATCTCTATGACCAAACAAAAGCACTAACAGCGATTAACGCAATTTTTTTTTTTTTTTTTATAGGTCCTAGCCTCTGAAATCTGAGGAGAGTAGGTGGCAGGACCTGCCAGAGTACTGATTCCTTACTGGTAACACCTGGCTAGCTTCCACGTGGCGCAATATGGACAACGTAGGGTTCCATCAGGGACCCGATGGCCAAAACCCCTAGCGCCCATACAGCAGAGGACGACGTTGATGCTGACATTATACCGAAACATATCACGAAGTCCAAGTCAGCTGCTACAGTTAACTAGGTAGTCGAACTTTCCCCAAGAGCGTGGAAGATTATTAGCCAACATGAGAGAATCTACATCGGATGGGGAAGCCACCGATTCAAGGAGTACGTTCGTGTTCCCAAATGTATCAGGTGTGTGCAATTTGGGCACACATCGCACACCTCCAACCAACGTGTCCCAACGTGTGGTCACTGTGCCCAGCTGGGACATGAGTTTAAAGACTCCCCTAAAAGGGAGGAATGAGCAGCTTGTGCAAACTGCAAACGGTCTAAAATACCCCACCTGCACTCCGTCAGTAATGCAAACTGCCCTGTATATATAAAATTTAAGGGAATATACCATGATTGAACCAATTATGGATAGACGGTCCACCCAACCACCAACACAGAAGAAGCTGAATTTCTTGCAGATTAATGCACAGCATGCCAGAGCAGTGGTTGAACAAATTAAATTAAAAACAGAGGAAGAAAATATTGACATAATTATGCTCCCGGAGCCTTATGCCTAAAAGGGAAAGGTCACAGGTTATCCAGCTTCAGACAAAATCATTCAAGGTACTACAAATGCACCACGGGCCGCAATCCTAGTGAGTAACACTGAAATCTCTGTAACTAAAGTAGCTCCACTCTGTACATTCCTTAGTGTCTGTGCTCAAGTTCTTACTGCCATGGGATTCTTACATCTGCTCTCACTCTATAGCAGACCTGGTGAAGACATCTGAATTGCGATCGCCATAATACAAACAGCACTTGACCTTGTCCCAGGGGGTAAGCTACTCATAGCCATGGACGCGAATTGTCGCTCCCCCCTGTGGCATAGTCAAACACCTGATCGTACGGTCACTCGAAATGGGGAGGAACTTGAAAACTTCATCCTTGCCTCCAGACTACAAGTACTGAACCAGCCTGGAAATCTCCCCACATACAGTAGCACCCTTTGGGAAAGTACCATCGACATCACCCTGACCACACCAACTATTTCTGGAAAGTTCAGCAAGTGGAAGGTTAATGAAGCATGGACCACTTCTGACCACAGAGCGATCACCTATTCTCTTGGCCGCTTTGTGAATCGCGTTCCGCCAATACCAAGGGAGGTAGTGCGATTCTGCACAAAGAAAGCTGACTGGCCACGCTTTCAAGCCGAACTTTTAAGAAGACTTCATGAATATTCTTCACAACTGAATGACATCACCTCTGAGGACTCTGCAGTTTCCCTCTCTAAGACTATCAAATAGGCCTGTGCTATGGCAATCCCACAGAGAAGGCCCTTTAAAAACGCAGTCCCTTGGTAGAATGCTGAACTACAAGATATGAGGAAGAGGGTCCACCAAGCTCGTAAAACTTTTCAGAGAGCCCGTGCTCACCTACCACCCTTGGAGGTCGAAGCCTCAAAAGACAGTTACCGATTCTTAAGGAACAGTTACACTACCATGATTAGACGCTGCAAAAAAGCCTCATGGCAGAATTTGGTCTCAATCACAGTAAATGATAACCCTTGGGATGTTGTCTATCGTATCGTTGTGAACAAACTCCCTAGAGGTGAAGTCCTCAGTACAACTGTAAAGCCTGACGGTTCTTCCACCTTCACTTAGGAGGACTCCGTCCACAACATGTTAATGCCCCCTTTCCAACAGATGATGCACAGCTAACTGAAGAGCAACTACAGATTGTTACCGTTAACGATTCTTACACAACAGAAAATACTGAAGAACCTTTTACAAATGACGATCTATCTAAAAGCTGCAATGGACAAAACTAAAGAAAATAAAACTCCTGGCAATTACCTCCTCGAGGTGGATGTTATCAAGAAATTTGCAACCTACTTCCCAATCACCATGCTCGCCACTTTCAACAGATGCCTAATGGAAGGCCACTTTCCTGCTATCTGGAAGGAGGCGGCATGCCTTAAACTCATCTTGAAGAACCCAGACAAACCACCTGAAGAGCCAAAATCTTACAGGCCAATCGCCCTTTTCCCAGTCCTCGGCTAACTTCTGGAAAGGCTTCTACTCAGCAGGTTGTCAAAATGCTACTCTAAAGAAAACCTTATTTCTCCACTTCAGTATGGTTTCAAAGCTGGTTGCAGCACTGAAAACGCTCTTCTTAAACTAATATCTACTGCTTCAAGCACTCAAGGCTGTTTTTTTTGTTTTTTTAGGAGCATTAGCAACTAAGACCATATTGCTCCGGGATATGCGGTGGTCATTCCCTGACCTTTCCGCATCCTGCATATTTGGTGGTGACGGGCTCGAACCCCGGTCTAATCAAGAAGCGTGTGCTACCACTGCTGCTGCTTCCCCCCTGGCCACGGAGGCACCTACACTCAAGGCAAGAATGCGCTAGCCATCACAGTCGACTTTGCTGAAGCGTTTGATGTGCTGTGGTGGCCAAGTATTCTCAGAAGACTCCGACAAGCCAAAGCACCCCTCAACCTTTATAGCTGTGTGAAACAGCACCTGAGCCACCGTGCTGTCCATGTTAGTACCAGGTACAAGTCTGTCACTAGCCAGGTCTCCCGAGCTGTCCCCAGGGCTCGTTCCTCCTGGGGGTTTTCCTTTGGTCCATCGTTCTGGACGAGTTCCTTGGGATGGATTTGGGGATGACTCAACCCCTTGGGTTTGCTGACGATTTGATTTTTGTGGTTCATGGTGACACAAGAGCTTGGGCAGCCATTCACCGACTAAAGATCTCGGGAGAGAAAACCAAATCTATATTGCTCAAGGGACGCTCCAAATACGAAAAGCACCGGTTATCAAAATTGACAAAACCTCCATAAGATTATACCCAGAAATCAAGTATTTAGGAATTGTCTTAGATATGAAGTTAAATTTCCATCCTCCCTTGAAATATATGTCACAGAAAATAAAACAATACTCTGCTATGATCATCCGTGTAAGCCGTGCAGACTGGGGCCTTAATCGCCGGACTCTAGTCCTCATCTATAGTGCCATATTTTCCCAATAGTTGGCTATGGAGCGTCAATATGGTGTACTAGGTCCTCACTCGACCGAAATCGCCGTAAACTAGACTCCATACAGCGTTCTATGCTCCTTGCCGTAACAAGGGCGAGCCGTACAGTAAGCACCCCAGCTCTACAGGTTCTAGCTGGAGGCATACCTCTACACCTAGAGGTAATAAGAAGAGGATTGTCTCAACGATTGAAGAAGCGTATTCCCACCGAAACAGCAGGCATCACTCTTAACCTTGATAACAACCCCAAACAGGAAAGAAGAGAATCTCTGAAATTATGTACAGGACCTGGCAAGTGACATGGGACACCACCAACAAAGGACTGATAACCAAAAAGTTCATTCCCTCTGTGAACCTCATCAGTCCAAAGCCTCCTCCCAGGTACTCACCAGGCCTCTATACTACATTTCTATTGACAGGCCACGGACCCTTTAAAGCGAAGCTAACATTCCTAGGCATTGAAGATGATTCACGGTGCCACTGTGGGGGTGAAGAAACGTGGGAGCACGTAATGTATGGTTGCCATGAATATGACGAGTTCCGGCTAAGGTTTGCCACTAAAATGCAAGATAATACCCGGCATTGTGAGCATCTGATTATGATGGACGAGCAGCGCTACTCCACCTTTACAGAGTTTGTGCAGTACGTCTTCACTGCTAGACGGGTCCGGCACCCAAACGCCACCCATTGAAGATCAAAGTAAGAAACTTCCTGGATATAACAGTCCTCTCAGGAGAAGGAAAAAAAAAAACCTCCTTCCTTCCTTCCTTCCTTCGTCCCAGGAGTGACAGAATCCACCAGCACAGCTCAGCTGCGCTGCCATTAGGCCTCCCTAACCACGCTCCCTTGCATGGTACTTTGCCTGCACTCCCCGGCAGGAGGGGGAGTTCATCCCTGGTGTCCTCCGCCCTTCACCATCCCTCCTTTTCACTCTGGTGGGGCATGGACCTGCTCCACTGACTTGGGGTGATCTTCCCTATGGACCCCATATCTCTACTTGTCCCCCAGTCTTCAGTCTCCCTCCCCTTCTGTAACTTACAACTATCGTCCGAATCAACTCCAAATTGCTTGAGTCTTACACCCAAAAACTTAACAACATTAAATCGCCCAACTAGTACTCCCTTTGTTTTGGCTGACCCCTATGTGTAGCGGTTTTTTTTTTTTTTTTTCTAGGACCTTGCCACTGAGATCTCAGGAGATTAGGTGGCAGGACCTGCCAGAGTAAATAACTATAATAGTCGTGGACCTGGTCTGCCTCCACGGGGCGGAGTGGGGCAACGTTGGTTCCCATTAGGGGCCCAGCGGCTAAATGACCAGATGAACAACGGTACATGACACTACACAAATACAAAATCCATATACTTTTAAACCTCTGGGATTGACAGTGTTCTGTTTCACACCCACAATGTATAGCACGCGGAGACTGGGGACACCCCTGGTGCCGTTTGACACTAAACCCACTCTACACTCTACGATCCACACACTTTAAATCTCTGGCTTGACAGAGTACTGTCACTCAATACAGAGAACCCCGCGGAGATGGAAGAAATCCCAGGAGCCGTTAGACTCTCAACGTACGAAATACCAAATACGTACAGCCATCATGTATATGGCCGAATGATGATAATAATAAATGATGATAATAAAAGGGAAAAAGCTCGATGCTTTAAAGAGCTAATAAATGTCTGGCAAACAAGGTGGGACAATTCAACTGTTGGCACTGTAACCAGAAATATCCTACCTGATGTCTCCTTTGTGATGTCAAAGAAGGTTAGCTCATGGTTTACAATTAGTCTGGAAACAACGTATCTTATTACTGGGCATGGATCCCTTAACAAAAATCTCCACCGGCTAGGCCTGTTAAACACTGACCTCTGTTTCTGTGTAGGAAAAGAAAATTGGCAACATCTTCTCCACGAATGTGCCTGCTATGAAGACATTAGGAATGAGCTGCAAAATGAAGTCCCATCCTTCAGCATAAATCAAGTTGACCAACTTGTTCTGACCCCACATCACTTGTCTGCACTCCAGGCTTTTGCAGCTGCTGTCTTTGGCAGAAGGAACGATATGCTTAGAACTAATGCAACATAACCTCAAGCACCCGTCTAAGATCAATCATTGACCTTTTCAGGCATATTATTATCCTATTTTATTTTTATTTTTTATTTATAATTTTTCCTTTCCTCATCTCTCTTTTTTTTTTCATCATCCCTCTTTTCTTTTTTTTTAATTTCTTTCTTTCTTTCTTTCTTTCTTTCTTTCTTTTTAATATATATATTTTTTTCTTTATTTTATTTTATGTTAATTTTTTATTTTCTTTTATTATTATTTATTTATTATTTTTTTATTTATTTATTGTTTTTTTACCTTTCAAAACCTGCACCACGAGTGAATGTTTTTTTGCTGAAGTCCCTCTGGAATGGGCCCCCAGAGGATCCTGGCCCACCTGCTGGCAACACCTAGTGGGTCAGAGTCTTTTTTGAGACGTTACGTGATATACTGGGACTGGCCCACCTTCCCGTGGTGTGGACGAGTACGCAGAATCATCTGTCCAGGCGACTGATGCTTATGGCTAGCCAAGCGGCCAGAACAGAACAACAGAACACACACATAATACACACAAACCTACGTCACACACATATCTGGTCCATCTGTAGTGATACTGTTCTTCGCAGAGATACGAGGCGGAGTGGAACGAATGTTCCAGGTGCCGCCCTTACATATACACATGTCCACATATCCACAATAAGTTCGGGCAGGACTTGCTGTAGAAAGATCAAGTACCGGTTCGCAAATGCTGACTTCCAGCGGGATCGCTGTTCACACGACCTCCCGTTCAACATCCTCTACCGCATGACGAAGGCATTTCGGACCCTGCAGTGCTATGTGATTCCGATACGTCTTTGTGCCCCCTACCCCTCCTGCAAGTTTGTCGCACTGGTAGTGAATCACCCTGTATATAATCAAACAAAATTGGTTTTGTGTAATCAACTGTGTATTGTTCATTACAAAAAATAATTCAGGTATAGAAATCATACAAATTTTTTTATTAAAAATAATACTTCACATTTGTCATAATAAATTATAACATATTATGTTTTGGTTAACATTGCCTTAATTAATAAATGCTGGACCAGAACGATGAAAAAAACACTGTATTATTGCAACTTATTTGTCAAGTCTTGAACTGTAAGCTCAAGTTCTTCAATTAATACAAAAGGGTTGCATTTTTTCATAAATTCACTGAGAACAAAAAGAAAACCCATCTCACTTAATGTACGACAATCGTAGCCCAATTTCACACAAACTTGCTTCAGAGACAATGTTAAAATCTCTGCAATAATTTGAAAAACATGCCTGTGCCCACTCAAAATTTCTAGATGACTGCTAATGCTGCTTGCACGAGAAATTTGGGTAGAAATGTCATCGATGTCAACTTCAACAACTTAACCTTGAAGGGAGAAACGAACAATATCCTCACTTGCTACTACGTGGCAAGTGGCATCAACAATAAAGTCTGCTTTCCTACCATCATATAGGCATCTTCTCAAAGTAGGGAGCTGCGATTTCATAACGTCCCACCGATCCGCAGATGAAGAAATAACAGTATTGCGTGATTCTATGGAGATTTGAGGATCGAACTCGCTAAGGGAAACATGGAATCGAGCTCCTCTTAACAACACAAACTGAAAACGTACACGAGACATAGCGAAAACAAACTCGTCACTATTAAAAAATGCATTCTCAAAGCATATCGAATAGGTCGA
Source organism: Mastigoproctus giganteus (assembly GCF_048544385.1). Classification (NCBI taxonomy): domain Eukaryota; kingdom Metazoa; phylum Arthropoda; class Arachnida; order Uropygi; family Thelyphonidae; genus Mastigoproctus; species Mastigoproctus giganteus. The sequence continues at coordinate 214,512,446 of NC_143578.1, forward strand.
TTAGAAAAATTCTAAATACCCTCTTTGGAGAAAATTACTAATCAGAAAACGTTAATGACCCTCCTATCAAATGTGATTCAATTGTAGCTGGACAGGCAGAACCAATTACAAAGCTGTATGGGGTCTCCGCAATAGATGAGAACTTTTCTCACAGCTTTTGGTGTAAACAGCTGCTCTAACTAGATTTTTTAATTTCACATCTGGTGCTCAAAAGTGACTGGAATCCCATATATTTTTGACTGATAAGAAGCTACTTGCATCAGCCCTGTGACCCACATCCCAAATCATTTGATTGATGATGCTGTGACATATCCTACTTGATTGCATAGTATCCGTGCCCTAAAGAGGTGTGTATGTAGGTCACAGACAAGGGAGAGAGGGCTGTGGATATTGCTGGTTGCATTCCCTATCTACTGTTGAGTTCAAGGGGAAAAAGGCGTATAGAGTATACCATGATAGTTCATTGATAGTTTACCATGGTATATAATTGCCTTCGTTTAATAAAAACCTTACAAGTAAATTCCTGCAATGCACTAAAACATACATAATTGGTTAATATTTTATGTTGATTACAAGCATTTAGTTGTGGTGTACCTGCCTTAAATTATGCCTATATTCTGAATATAAATAGAAATCATACAAGATATGGTGCCAGGTTTCCGCCACACAAACAATTGGGATTCATCACTAATCCCAATTTAAACAATTTATCTTTCAAAGAACAATGACCTATAAGTATATAAGACAACTTCATATTTAGATAAAACCAACAACACTTTTGTTGGTTTTATCTAAATATGATAAGCGGTAATATGATAAGTGTTGATAACAACACTTATCATATTACCGCTTTCGCTGGTATTCCAAAGGTCTTTCCATAAGGACACAAGGTTTATCAAAACATCTTTTTTAGTAACAACATTTTGATCTACGAAATTAATTAATAAATTTAAATACATGAATGGAATTCACTTTTTAAGATGGTAGCGATAGGCTCTGTAGATAATATAATAATCGAAAGGCAGATTCCCAGCAATTGCTTGTAAGTCATTAGTGGATACTGTTCTACAAATGGTTAATAACATTATTTGCTGTAGAGACAAAAGTTTATTTCTGAATTTAACATTGTCCAATGTTTTATACCAAATAACTGAATCACATGACACAATAGGCAGAAAATTTTCCTTAGAATATAATGTTAAAACACGCTTTTTTTAAATCCCAGACTGAGCGAGTAATTCTTATAACAGCCGCGGTAAAATTCTTAATTTTTTCAGTCAAATATAAGTGGGGCATAATCAGCAATTTACACTCTATGATGATGCCTGTGTCACCATTGGAATTTGCTTCCACTCTAATAACACCTTAGGTGGTCTATTTAAATATAATTTTCCCCTAAATAACAACATAATTGTCTTTTATTGGGGTACTGCCGGCTTATGCTGGCAAGCCCACTTGTCTAAACTGGATAGAACAACTTCAGCTCTTATTTTCCAATATTCTCCAAGATTTACGAGATATAGACATTGCGAGGTCATCTGCATAGGAAACCTTACAAACACATTCCTGAATGGTAACCAACGAAAACCAACCATTGATGTAACATTAAATTCCACAAGAAAATATTGAAAACTGATTCCTGCGTCAACCTCTAGATAACATTTTTTGAAAGGTTTATGCTGGGCCTTACATTATCTGTCTATTTTCCAAGTAATTATAAATTACTCTATAAAACAAATTTGTGGAAACAAAATATTTGGAAACGAGACACTGTCCAAGACCCCATCAAAGTCAACAAAAATGATTAATTCATACTTATGGGAAGACTGTTCAAATTTGTTATCAAATCTCTAATAGCATCCACTGCAGAAAAACCGTTGGAGAAACCAAATTGGTTTATCCAAAGGTTTTTCTGCAGTGCATTCTCCAATTTCTCCAGATACACGCTTAAAATTCCTTTCATACAAAAATGACCTTAATTAAAAAAATATAAAATAAAATAATCTTTCATAGAACTTGCCCAAATTGGCCAAACCAGAAATTGGCCAATATCCCTGAGGGTCAGTTAATCTTTTTCCAGGTTTCTTTAATAACTTTAGCAATGCTAACTTCCAAAAGCCAGGAATGACACCTTCTAAATAAAACTTGTTATAAATATTTAGCATTGACATAGGATATAGATCTAAAAATTTAATATATTTTTTTTTTTCACGAAGTCAGTGCCAGAAGAATTATCGACATCAACATGTGTAGCTACGATTTTCAGCTCATGTTTTTAATAAAGAATCATCTTCAGTGCCAGCATAAGACAGGTTATTCAGTCTAATCTTAGCCTGCTCCTGAGTATCATTTGCAATGTCATCATTATGCCTTGTCGATCAATTCGGCCCTGGAAAGATTGTGCAAGGCTCAAGGGGTAGAATTTTTTAAAGCCTGGTGTGTACTTGTTAACAGGAGAGACTGCTTCTACAGGGACGGGATACACTTAAATAGAAGAAAGGGTGCAAAAATAATTTACTGATGCTATCGAGACAGTGTTAGGTGGGTCGGGAAACTGCTAGCTTGGGAGGATACAAGGTCTAACAGATTAACAGTAGCCACTGGCAGAGGTGAAAGAGATTCTTGCACTGCTTCTATTGGAATGAGCAGAAGCCCGGAAAAAAAGAGGCAGGATATTTAAGAGACTGCTGGGGGTCATTGCGGTACAAGTAAACACATGAGTTGTGTTAGGGTAGCTAATAAAAAGAACAGGTGCATGTATACTTCCGCCTACACCAAAGCTAGGAGTTTAGTAAATAAATTTGATGAATTTGAGGTGCTGGACAAAACATCAAAGGCAGATAACGTTGGGATATCAGAGACGTGGTGTCACACAGATATGAGGAATGCAGATCTCAAATTTAGGGAGTACAACGTCTACAGAAAGGATAGACAGGATAAGAAGGGAGGAGGGGTTATGTTATTAGTTAAGAAACACATAAAATTCAAGGAAGTGAAGCCAGTCACCATCGCTGGACAGTGCAGTGTTGAGTCAGTTTGGTGTGACATAAGCATTGGGAGATCAAAATTGAGAGTAGGAGTGTGCTATAGGCCTAATGACTCTGATGAGTATAATAAAAAATTGTACAGGGAAATAGAGTGGGCCAGTAAATCAGAGAGTCTTATAATGGGGGATTTTAATTTCCGAAATATTGATTGGAATTCGTGGGTTGGTCACTCACACACAAGCAAGGGGTTTGAGGATTTAATCGATGATTGTTTTCTATATCAGCATGTTAAGGAGGAAACTAGAGGAAGTAATACTCTTGATTTGATTATCAGTAGTGATCCTTCATACATTAAGAATCAGCAGATAAAACAACCACTATGTGGCAGTGATCACAATGTGCTGAAGTGGGATTTACTGAAGGCGGTAACTACCATTATGGGTAAAGGGAAGGGTTATTGCTTTCGTAAAGGCGACTACGATGGACTGAGACAGTATTTAAATTCTATACAGTGGAACCAACTGATGATGTTACAAAAGCAAATTCAAAATTGGAAGCATTCAAAGAACTTATCGTGGAAGCTACTAGGCTTTACATACCAACTAAGAAATATTGTTCAAGGTTTAGGCCTAAATGATGTCAGATGAACTAATGAGACATATTAAAAATGCATGGGATACACATAAATTAACACGTGACACAGAAGTCAATGATAGATATAAGTTGATCTGTAACCAAGTTACAAAGCAGGTCAGGCAGGCGAAGGCAGATTAGGAGAAATCTTTGGCAAAGGATGCAAAGAAAAACAGCAAGGAGTTCTTTCCTTATGTAAACTCTAGAAGTAAGGGGATGAATCAGATTGGTCCACTTGATATCGATGGTTCAACTGTTGATGACCCTGCTCAAATAGCTAACAAACCAAATGAATATTTTACATTCACATTCACAATTGTGGAGTTATTCCGCGAGGGGAATGGCAGTGGTTTATTCAACTCTGGCAGTAAGCTCGATAATCTTGTAATAACTGAGAGTAAAGTGGAGGAGAAATTGTTGAAAATAAACACAAGAAAGGCACCTGGGTTAGATGGGATCTACCCAGTTATATTAAAGGAGGCAGCAAAGGAAGTAAGAAAACCCTTAGCCATAATTTTGAGCGCTTCCGTCGACTCAGTGGAGATACCCATAGCCTGGAGATGTTCAAATGTGACCCCAATTCACAAAGGATGATCAAAGGCTGACACAAGTAATTATAGACCTGTGAGTTTAACTTCTGTTCCAGGAAAATTAATGGAGGCACTGGTTAAAGAAGCACTGCAGGATCATTTAGACAAGACTTCAGTTATAGCTCGGACACAGCATGGTTTTGTTAAGGGGAAGTCTTTCCTGACCAATTTGATTGGATATTATGATGCAGTCACAAAAGAACTGGATGCAGGGAATAACTTTGATATTATATATTTGGATCTTAGAAAGGCTTTTGATACTATTGCATATGGAAGACTGCTGCAGAAATTGGAGCAGTGTGGCATTGGAGGCAAATTGCTGCAATGGATAAAGGGGTGGCTGAGAGGGAGAAGACAGACAGTGGTAATCAATGGACACTGCTCATTGTGGACTAACGTTATTAGTGGAGTTCTTCAGGATTCAGTGTTGGGTCCATTATGGTTTTCTGTATTTATAAATAATATTGTTAATGTCCAAGTTTGCAGACGATACAAAGGTTGGCAGGGTTGTTAAGGACACTACTGACGCTATGCTGCTGCTACAGCATCTGGAAAGGTTGAGCAGATGGACTGAGAGGTGGCAAATGAAGTTTAACATTGACAAATGTAAAATACTACCTATGGGAAACAGCAACCACAGAGCAACGTATCAACTCTGATACGCTGAATTTCATTCTCTACTACACTGACAGTGGTAGAGAATGAAAAAGACCTGGGGGTAATTCTGCAGGCAGATATGAAGTTCTCTGAGCAGTGCAGACGGGCTGCAAGAGTAGCTCATGGTGTCTTTTCAGTGATAAACAGGAATTTTTCGAGCAGGGAGAAGGAGGTGATTATTCCCTTGTATAAGGCAATGGCCAGGCTACACCTCGAGTACTATATACAGGTCGGTCTGGAGGCCTCATTTGAAGACGGATTTAGAGCTGCTGGAACGAGTACAGAGAAGGGCAACAAGATTAGTGAATGGAACAGAGGGTTGCTCTTACGAAGAAAGGCTTAAATATTGCAAATTGCAGTGTCTGGAGACTAGGCACCGGCGAAGTGATCTGATAAAGGTGTATAAAGACTTGAATGGTTTGAGCATGCTGAATGCTGATGGGATTCTTCCTCTTGCTCAGAATAATCGCCTGAGAGGGAATAAATTCAAATTGAGGAAAGAGAGATGTAGGACAGATGGGCGGAAATTTTCCTTTCGCCAGCGGGTAGTTGGTTGGTGGAACAGACTTCGATCCCTTGTCGTGGAAGTTGATAGCCTAAATAAATTTAAAGCTCAGCTGGACAGGTATTTCGAACGAACGGAGGGGTGAAGTGGAAGGTTTTTTTGGTTTTTTTTGTCTGATGCTGCATAAGCTTGCTCACTTTGCATCATATGCCTCTGCTAATGCTAATTAGGAATCAGCCTACCAGTGACCACATTAATATTGGTATTCCAATCAACTGTCTTACCTTGTCAAAAATAACAGTGATATAAATATTATTACTAGCTAATTTATTTGTCATAATAATATAAAAAGGGCCACTTAATTAATTACATACTTGCTGTTAAAATTAAATCCTTCCAAACCTTAATATTTCTATCATAATTTTTTTTCTTCTATCTCCTTTTTTTAAATTTTATATACTTCTTTGAAATGATCAGCCTCATGTAACCCCCGCAGACATCATATACCTCTGGAAAGTTTTTCCTGTTTACTAAAAAAACAAACAAACTATTATTTTTAGGCCACCCGAATAATTAAATTCATCTGCCGTGCTGTGTCTTATGTCTATTAATTGCCTGTGTTCTAGGGTCGATTTGTCTGTATTACTTGACGAAACAGCCCAGTTTCTGAAGGGAAAAACTTGCTATCTACGTCTGCGACCGGCTAACTCAGCCACGGAGTAAAAAAAGCCCATTAAAGTTCCTCGCGTCATCGACAGGATTGGAACACGGTCCTTTTGCACCCGGTGTGGGGAGGACGGTGACGATAAAACTGTGCTGCCTACGCAGACTTTCCTCCTTATTGCAATGATTTAAATTCTTCTAATAACTCAACAACTTTTAATTAAAGATCAGTACACTATACATACATCAGTTTCAAAGAAATGAATCGCCAGCTGAGCTAGAATTTTTTATTAGACCAGCCTTGGAATACAAGGTACAGGCTATGCAAACTACGAATTCGCGACTAAGCGGACATTTCCCAACATATTTACATTTGTGTCCGGATACCTCTAGATTCTGCAACAAGGCATCCGTAGCCGAGTGGTCAGGAGCGGGAGTGCAGGCCCCACTCTCCTTGATTAGACCGGGGTTCCAGCCCATAGCTGCTGAATACGGTTGATCTGTTAATCCGCAATTTGAAATTTCATAGATTACGACATTTAATTTTGAAATAATGTACAGAATTTTAGTTAACAAAATTTTTATTGCAGAAATTTAGCTGTTAAACATTGTGAATATTACAATATTATATCTGAATTTAATATTATTAAAGATATAATATATGAATATTATATATCATTACAAATTTAAATTTACAAATTATGGAATTTAAAATAACGGAATATTGAAGAGATTATGTTGCTGACAACAGTTTAAAACACTAGTGAAATTAAACATGTATACAAACCAGCGAATGCTACGATATTCCCGCCAAAATTTCGATAGCAAAAGCTATCTGAGTATTAAGTTGTAGCTTTCCAAAATTCAAAAATCAAAAGTTATCTATGTACAAAAATAACCTAACCTGCGTGAGTTTAGAAATTTATACTAAACATTAACTAGAGTCCAGTATATTAAAATAAAAAGAGATTGTGAAATTATTTAAAAACTAACCTGAATTGAAGAGCTTCGGAAAAACGCACTCCTTCACCACAGAGCCCTGCCAAATACTGAAATCTGAGGCTTCTGAGAACAAGGTATACATGTATTTATGTTGTCAATACGATCCTCTTTTGTACGAAATCTACTTGTCGTTGTTTATGGGGATCAGTCAAACATTACTTTTCATATAGAATGATGAATATTTGTGTATATGTTTATTTATGTATGAGATATATTAGATTTTTTATGGCCCCTCATGTTTTCAATAGCAGATTTCATGAAATTTATTGTAATTATATCGGATGTTTTTAAAAGAAGTTTCCCTATTCGGGAGCTCCTAGTTTCAAGTCGGTTAGAGATAGCGCTGTGAAAATCGGCGGGTATTTCATTTAGGGTATGGGGTAGCGATTTTTAGACGAAAAAAAAATATATTTCAAATTTCGGCAACAATGGGAGAAATTTGCACTGTAAACATGAGTTGTAATATTCAACTTAGGATTACATTTTAATATCAGAAATTAGAAATCTACAGATGTTGTCCTATGTGCTTTCCTTCATTTGAGATGACATTCTGAAAATGGACTGCGTGCGACACAGTTTTGTGCAGCATTTCATTGGGGATGTTGGCTACACGCTGTTTAATGCTTGCTTTCAAATCGACAGGAATCTGTATACCACCACGATAAACTCTGTCTTTCAAGTATACCCATCGCCAGAAATCATGGGGATTCAGATCTGTGATCGGGCTGGCAAGAACTGCGGAAAAACTCCAGAAATGATCGCATCACTTCCGCATGTCGAACGCAGCAATTCCTTCACCTGTCGAACAATGTGGGAAGGGGCACCATCTTTGATTAACAAAACAGTATCCAAGCAACGCCTTTCTTGCACAGCGGGAATATTCTTAGAAGAGTGCAGTACCATGCACTACTTGCCGTACATCTTACGGGCCATGAGGTGTAGACTCTTCAAAGAAAAATGTTCCGATTATAAACTCTGCTGTGAATTCACAGAACACTGTAATGTATTGACTTCGTAGTGATCTTTCATGCACAATAGATGAACAAGAAGTTCTCCCTATTTGAGAGTTTTGTGCATTTACAGCCCCATGAATAGTGAAATGTGACGTATCAGACCACGAAATCAATAGAGCCCACGTCGAGTCAAGTTCCACACGAACCAGAAATCGTAGAGCAGAGTCTATTCTCTGTTGCTGATCACAAGACTTTAGTTCTTGCACAATGTGAACCTTGTACAGGAACCAGCGTAAAATTATTCGAAGCATTTTAATAGCACTTAAATAGACCAAGGAAGGTTAAAGTCTCTTGACACACCTCTGGCCGACACTACTGAATGGTAGCGTTTCGCATTCTGACCATAGCAACAGTCACTTCATCCGCTCTGAAACGTCATCCCCTGTCTGGAATTATACCTACCTCCCTGGTCGATCGCTTTAAATTTCTTTCTTAGTTTTCGAAGCCCCACTGACGTCAAAGATCCTTTACGCAAACCTTAAGTTTCCATTATTAACGTAATGCTGCATTAGCTTTACTATTATACTCGTAGAACAGTTTTACTCAAAGAGCACGTTCCTGTTTTTGTAAGAGCCATAATGGTTACTGATGGTGGCATCGGCTTTTCTGCTTTTATTTAAGAGGATGTCATTTGCGTAAGCAGCATGTCTCGAAGTAATTTACAACTTTTACATATGTGCAGCACCGTTTTTCCCCTGGTGTCATAAATTTGAACTAATTTGTGTTCTTCTACAAATCGCTTCCCCATAACCTAAATAAATGACATACCCACCCATTTTTACAGTGCTATCTCTAACCATATTGGCTATAGGATCTCCTCAATAGGTAAACTGATTTTATAACCACCCGGTATTTTATGCATTTTAAAATATATACATTTTGTAAATTTGGGCTCTAAAAATTGTATTCTGTACTGGATAATAATTTCTGAAAAACTACATAATATATAATGGAGAATTCATTAAATATTTCCAACTGAAAGTGCATAACAACAAAAATTATATATAAATTGCATAACTACAATGGAGAGATACTGTTCAGAAAGTGAGATCATACTTGGGATGCCGATATCCTGAAGTTGGACAATCGAACTGTAAAAAAGTATATAAATATTTAGAGGAATGAAACGCAGCTTTAATATTTACAGATAATTTCAGAGTAAAGGATTCTAATGTGGTTAATTATTTCAAATTACTATACAGGGTGTCTCAAAAATACACGGCATAAATTCAGGAATGAGTCCCTCATATGTAGATAATAAAATATTTTATATCAACATAGTTCCTGAAATGCTTGGTTCCCGAATTATTAACCGGAATGTCTTATCTCCAGAAGGTGATTTCCTTCATCAAAAGGTACTGACACAATCTGGTGGTTTTCCATTCCGACCATAACTCAAATCAGGAGCAAGTCGATAGGCACTTTATGTACGGTTTTCCGGACGGCAATTGTCTGGAAGCTCGTCGTTTGTACTACGAAAGGTTTTCAGAACGATGTCCAGACAGGAAAACGTTTGAAGGTATCCATCGCAGCCTTTGTGAACATGGCACCTACACACCTCGTGTTGTCAACAGAGGTCACCAAGATCTACGACTCCTGAAGTAGAGGAGGAGATTTTGGATGTTGTGCATACCACTCCTGGAATCAGCACACTCAGAATAGCAATGTAACTGGCTGTTCAAAATTCGACTATTTGGAGAGTGTTGCGAGAACACCAACTGTATCCTTACCATCTGCAACGAGTACAGGTCTTGTCACCTGCAAATTATCCTAGGCGAGTAAGTTCTGCCAGTGGTTCTTGTAGCATTGTGGTACAAGTCCTCACTTTCCTGCCTTAGTGATATTTACAGATGAAGCACAGTTCACACGATACGGAATACAAATCGTTCACCATCAGCTTGTATGGGCTGAGGAAAACCCACATGCAACTCTTCCATTACATCACCAACAGCGGTTCAGCCTCAACATTTGGGCGGTTGTTTTTGGTGATAAGTTATTTGGGCCCCATGTACTTCCAAACAAACTCACAGGGCAAGCGTATAGAAACTATCTGAAAAAAAACATGCCTGATTTCTTGGACGACACGCCACTGACCATTCGTCAAAAAGCACATTTCATGCACGATGGTGCTCCCGCCCATTTCAGCCAACTAGCCCGCAATTACCTGAATCGAAGGCTTCCTGGTCGGTGGAGAGGTAGAAGTGGACCAACTGTCTGGCTTTCACGCTCACTGATTTAAACCTCTAGATTTCTTCTTGTGGGGACATTTAAAATCATTGCTGTATTCTACTCCGGTAGCTGATGTGGAAAATGTCCGCAATCGAATTGTGGCAGGTTGTGAGACAATAGGAAACATTCCATGAATTCGGCATCCTCGTCGCGATTCTATGAGACGTCAATGCGAGGCCTGTATTCAAGCAGAAGGTGGACATTTTTAACAATTATTATAAGGTGATGCGCACAGTTAACTGTCATCTTTCCTGGACTTCTACAGATTATATTTGAGACACCCTGTATATATATATATATATAGTGTTTTTTGTGACGGTACGCAACGGTACGGCGTACCGGCACCTTTATTAACAGTGACGTGTGATATTTGGATGCAGTGCACTTCGAAATTTGTAATATTCCGTAAATTTTTTTTACATGTTTATCTACTATTGAAATAAGCTAAAAATTATTTAACTAAATTTACATTTTTCACTGTCTATTGTTAAGATATTTTCTAAATAAAACTGTATAACCATTTCTATAATTCTAAATTGTTCAGTCGGATCCCTGTTTAATTATTTTGAATTCCCCTTGAAAGTTATTATTATTTTTTCTTTATGTAAACTCCAAACATGAGAGGTATTATAACCTGTAGTACCTGGTATCGTGCTTGGGTTGGAGGTTGAGAAGACGAAAGAAGATATTTTTTGACATTAGACTTGAACTTCTGTAGACTGTAATTTTCAGAAAATACGTACGAAAACAGCAGTTGAATGAATAAACGAGGAAGATGAAAAGTTTGTTCTGTGAGTTTGAAGTTGGACAGTAAATGGATGTTGACTGGTGGCGGCACGTGTTCGGACTGTTTTGAAAGAGAGAGCGGGAATTATAGAAGCCAATTCAGAAGAACAGTGCCCATGGAAGTATCTGTAGAAGAGGCATGCCACAGAAACAGTACGTCTATGAGACAGCGAGTGAAGAGATTTTGTTAGAGAAGAATCATTAATTAACCTAACTGCCCTCTTCTGAATGGAATCAAGAAGCCTGAGAGAGGTTTTGGGGGCACCACACCAGATGTGGGAACAATATTCCATGGCAGGGCGGATTTGCGATTTATACAGAATGAGCAGCTGTTTGGAAGAAAAGTAACGCCGAGAGCGAAAGAGAAAACCAAGTTTCTTAGATGCAGAGGAAGCAATATTTGTAATGTGCTTGTGCCAAGAGAGATTAGAAGTCAGGGTAATCCTCAAAAGAGATATATCATTTTGCCTAGAAATCGGAGTGTCACTAAAGATAAGCATAGGAGAAGAAGAATCCTTTTTGCGAGATATAAGACAAGACTCAGTTTTAGAAGTGCTGAAATCAACTAAGTTGTCTTTGCCCCACTGGAAAATTTCCTGAAGATCGACATTTAAGGAATTTGTAGCAGAGTTTCGAGAAGTTGAAGCTGATTGAGCAGGGCAAGGTTTCTCAAAATGGAAAGTGGAATGCAATGTGCTATCCTCGGCAAAACTATGGATAGGATTTCCAGTCAATGGAAGAAGGTCATTAATATACAAGAGGAATAGAGTGGGGGAAAGAACTGAACCTTGGGGGAAACCGGCATTAGTGGAGAAGTTAGAAGCCAGAGAGCGATCAACCATCACCCTCAGTGAGCGATCAGAGAGAAAACTGTATAACCAATTACTAAAAACAGTTGGCAACCCATAACATGGAAGCTTGTTTGGAAGACCTTTATGCCAAACACGATCGAAAGCCTTTGAGATGTCAAGAGCAACTACTCGTGGTTCACCCAACCTTTCCATTGAATTAGTCCATAAATGGGTAACATAAGCCAGAATATCACCAGTGGATCGACACTGACGGAATCCATTCTGGCGATCGTTGATCAGATGGAAGGTGTCTAGGTAGTTTAAGAATTGGCGGTTAATTGATTTCTCCATTACTTTAGAAAGAGTAGAAGTAATTGCAATGGGACGATAATTGGATGGGAGAGATTTGTCAAACCTTTTTAGGAACTGGCTGGATATGAGAAAATTTCCAAGCAGAAGGAAAACCACCTTTGGAATAAGAAAATTAAAAAAGGAGGCAAAGAATAGGAGTAAGTTCAGGAGCACAGGTTTTGAGAACAAGTGGAGAAATACCATCGGGACCTGGAGCTTTCTTAGCATCAAGATTCGGTAAAATCCTTCTGACATCCTTTCGGCGGAAGACCACAGGAGGCACTGAATGGAGCCTGTTGGGAATAGTGTGAGGTGTTTTACCAAGATCATTAATACATGAGTTGGAAGAAAAATGGGATGCTAGCAGGTCAGCTTTATCCTTGGCTGAAGTGACAACAGAACCATCTGGTTTGGACAGAGGTGGGAGCAGAGATGGGCAAAAGTTGCGGACAATAGCTTGGCAAGAGACCAGAATGCTCGGCTACCATTAGGGCAAGAAACAATTTTTCTACTCTTAGACTGTTCAAACTCTAGTTTGGGCTGATTAATAAGTGCTTTACAATTGTTACGAGCTTTGGTGTAGGCAGAAAATGAAACTGAAGAATTAGAAACAAGCCAATTACAATATGCAACATTCTTCTCTTGAACAGCCTTAGCACATTTATTAGAAAACCAAGGTTAAGATAAAGGACGAGATTTTAAAATGGAGTGTGGGATAAAGGATTCCATTCCTGGAAGAATAATTTCACTGACACGATCTGAGGAAATTTTGGTATCAGAAGTTTTGAAACAGTAATCCGACCAAGGAAAAGAACAAAAGAAGTCTCGCAGGTCATCCCATTTTGCATTCTTGTAATGCCAAACAACACAAGGTTGGGAATAGCCATGAGATAAAGGTTCCATTGGAGAAGAGACAATCACCAAGTTTTTACCTGAAGTGCTTAAAGGACCTCTCACTTCGACTGTGTACATAGAAGGGTTGTTTGTGAGAAAAAGATCAAGCGAATTGGCTGTATGATTAGTATTGTCCGGTATTCTTGTAGGTAAATGAACAATCTGTGCAAGGTCATTTGTAATTGCAAAAGACTCAGCACCTCGACCAGCTGAGTCGGTGTGACTAGAAAACGGAAGCCAGCTGGAGTTGTGAACATTAAAATCACCAAGGAAAATTACCTCACTGTTAGGAAAGTTGGACTGGAGAAAGTCAAGTTGCAAAGAGAGGAAGTCAAAGAGCTCCAAGTGATTAGTGGATTTGGAAGAACGGTAGAGAAAGCAGAAGAGTTTGACACAATGATGTAGAGAGATTTTAAGCCAGAGAAGATCAAAGAGAGGAGATTCCAAATTGCTCAATCTCTGACAGGGAACATCAGAACGGACATATGCACAAGTACCACCTTTCAGTCGAAAGGAATCATAGAGCGAATAATTTGGGCAACTGAGATGAGCAGTAGTTGAATCAACCAATAACTGAGATTCTGTCAGAAAAATATATGGGGTTTGGCAGACTGCATGTGGAAATGGATTTCGTTGAGATTAGAATTGTGACCATATCGTATATTTGTAAAATGAATTAGGAAGCGCTTGGGAGGTTTCGATCTTTTCGCAGATAAGCTTGCTCTATCAGTTTCACAATTCATGGTGTATTCAATAGTAAGAAAAAGTGAGTGGGACATGCTGTATGAAGTAATGAAATTTTTGGGTATGGCATACACATGGTAAGAATATAACCAGATCCTTGACATAACGTGGCCTCGACAATGCTACCCGCCTACACACTACTCGGACTCCCTCCAGTCACTATCTGGCCGAGTAGAGGTAGCAAGATGATCCGGAAGCCTCCTAGAGAGTTAACAATAGGTTTGGTCCGGTGTACTAACTAGCGTCTGGCCTGCGAACACTGTTTTAGAGCTGTACCCTCGAAATGTAAGAAATATTTAAATTTACATTTAAAATAGTTTCCGTTGAGCGAGAAAATTTGCAACGGATTAGGAGAGAATTAACTCAGTACGCACAGTTCGCATTTCTGGCCTTCAGGCAATTTAGGCAATTAGTGCTGCTGAGCGAATTAAGAGAGCTAAAGGAATTATTATTATTATCTGTTTATTTCTCTTACGAGACACCCATAGACAGCACGTGGCTAGAGGGTGTGGTTACATTATATCAGTATTTACAAGCATATTTACATGAACTTATTTATAATATTTGGAGTTGAAAAAACACAGAGTATGTGTTAATGGATTAATTGCGAATGGTTGTTAAATGCTAAATATTATTATACAGTATAAATTATTAAATTAGTCTTCTTATTATATTTGTACCTGCCGGTACACTTTACCAAATATTTCTGTCCTATACATTTTGTCTGTACATAGTTTCTCTGGATCTATATTTAAATTATTAAAATAATTCACAGTATTTGCTGGGGAAAATATCCCCAGAGAGTCCAATTGAGTCAGTTGGCACTTGAGACTTGGTTCTTCCCTCTTTATTCTCGGTCGTATTCATGCGAGGGCGAGTGATCACGTTTCCCACTTTCGGCGCATCTGTTCTCTCCGTTAGTAGCTTTGCCAGAGTTAAGATGTTCGTGGTTGTGATGATATACTTCCAGGGTGTGATGTCCAGATTGGCAGACAAGACCGCTCTTGAGATGGTAAACGGTTTCCCGGCGATCTTGTTTAGCCATCTCAGGAGCCAGTATTCTACTCCTAAGAAGGCCGTGATGTTGTTCTCGGGGGCCGATGACCAGATAGTCGATGCGTACAACGGAATCGGTGTAACGCATTTAAGGATGTATTGAATCATGAGATGAGGGCTTGGCAGACCTGTGAGTACTTGTCTAGTGCTCCAGACTGCTGCGTATGTCTTTTTCCTAATGTGTTCGAAGTGAGGTATGAAGTTTAATCCTTCATCCCATTTAAGGCCAAGGTCAACATGTGCGGGGGATTTTTGGACTCTGGTATTATTCACTAGAATCGTAATTTTTGTTTACGATTCACTTATAGATTGTAAGTGAATCGTAATTATAGAATTACCATTCTATAATTTAGTGGTACCTGGTGAAACCTGTCCGACCACCTGTCCCGCGTACGGAGATGTCGCGCTGGTCAACAGTGAGCAGATCAAGGTGTATTCCCAATGGGCTCTGGCCCACCTTCTACTGCAGTGGTGTCCAACCTTTTCCCGTACAGGGGCCATATTCAAAAAAATTCAAGGTTAGATTTCTTTAGTGTGTTGCATTTTCGATATCTTGTTGCGTATTAAAATAAAATTGAAAATATTCGAAAATTTTATTAAGTACAATACACAATTACATTTACTGAAAAAAACATTTAATGAGAATTTTTTTCGTAATTAACAAAATTTAAAATGCTGTTTTAGTTCACTTTTCTCGCGGACCGTAGGTTGGTCACCTTAGTGAATCAACTGTAAGCGCCCCGTTCGAGAATTAGGAGGGAGTAATTTATTTTACCACGACAAATAATCATCTGTTGTTTCGCGGCAGTGCATTATCCACATTTTCGTAAATTTTCCCGTATCTCTGTTTACATGGTCACAATACCTGAATATCAGAATGACGCTGACATTTTCAAAAAAAAAAAAAAAAATCAAATCTAAGAACTAGTGATAATACCGATGACGAGAGAAGGAAAACGAGGACAACGAAGGTATTAAACCTTCTAAACATGAATTGTTGGTATTTGGTGAAAATGAAGTTAGAAAATTGTCAATTAGGTTACAGTTAAATGCAATTCGTGGATTTCGGGGGTATCTAATTGAAAAAGAATTGAAGAATTTGATGGATGCTCTGAGTACGATACCAATTTCATTGATTGAATATGAACGAGGATTTTCACAAATGAATCTGACTGTCAGCCAAACCAGAGCATCGTTGATAAAAAAAATAGATTCTTCACTACCGTTTCTTAAAATTGTATGACCACCGCTGACCCGCTTCGATCCAGAAAAATATGTCGATTCGTGGCTGCTTCGGAAACGTCATTCAGCAACCGACACACACAAAGAGGAAGAAGAGAAGTCGGCATAGGGTGTCGGATGAAAACTTAATAAAATTTTGGAATATAACTTTATTATAAAATTATTTTTAGGGGCCATAGTTTAACGAAGGACCCTTAAAATGTCACTCGGTTGTCTGCCTGTCCAATGGCTGATATGAGATCCTCAGTGGCTTCGTCATGTCTGGGCGTAGGCATGTTTAAATCGCCTATAATGAAGGTGGGGATATTGGGGGCTAGGTTGGCCCCCATGCTATCAGTTCACTTTGTGAATCTTCTGTGTGGTCAGGGGGTAGTATACACGACAAATTTGGAGTTGTATGGCATCCTTTCTTAATGTGGTACATAGGGCTACGAATTTATCTGATTTGGTCACCTGAAATCTGGACTGCTAGAAACTGGATGAGTACAGTAACGCAACACCTCCACCGCGTCTGCTATCCCTGGAATTATGACATCTTGACAAAGAGAGAGCTACCACACGACTACAGGCCTATATAGAATGCGGGGCAAGTCAAATGGCACAGCGCGCCCCGACATATTCAGAAGCGCTGAGGACCCCCAACGGATGCGCAACAGACAACAACGCACCAGAAGAGGAAGACGCTCCTACCAACACCAAACCTGGTGATACTTAGACCGAAACAAACAGGAAAAATTCCCACAAGCGAAGACCTCAAAGCAAAAGTGAGAAATAACATGAAGGAGGACCTGAAGCTAACACGAATAAAAGGGATGAGAAAGATGAGAGACGTAGGACTGGTAATAGAGACAGAGACCAGGCAAGGAATCCAGAGCATCATTGAAAACCCCAAGATTGAAGCCCATTGGATTAACGGCCCAGCCGCCCCAAAAGGAAGGGACCAAATATATTAATTTATGACGTTAGCCCAGAAATTACAGCCACCCAGATAGCCGAAGAACTTTACCGCAGAAACTTCCAACGCGAGATCCCGGACAAGCAGCCGCAAGAAGTGATAACACCAAAGTTCCACATAGAGGCGAGAGGAGGCTTAAAAAACAGTTGGAGTGTGGAACTAATCTCGGAGGCGTGGCAAGTCCTAAAGGACCGGACAAGGGTCTACATAGAATGGGGAAGCTATCGTTTTCGTGAGCGGGTGGCAGTACCGAATGCTTTAGATGCTGTAAGTTCGGCCACTCCAGCCACGTCTGTTCCCAGACAGTCCCAACATGCGGACATTGCACTGAAAAGGGCCACGAATATAAAGAATGCCCACACAAAGACAAGGAAGCCACATGCGCAAATTGTAAAACAATGAAACTCGAATATACACACTCAATCAGGGATCCTAACTGTCCAATCTATATAAAAGCCAAGAGCACCTACCAAAACAGAATCGATTATGGGTACAAAAATTAAGAAATATAACACAACCATGATCAAAATAATACAAACAAATGCCCAGCGAGCAAAAGCGGTGACTGACCAGATTCGGGTCAAGGCTGATGAAGGGAACATAGACGTTATTATATTACAGGAGCCGTACGTCCATGCAATGCGAGTGGCGGGCTACCCATTACAATATAAAGTGATCCACACAGAAGAAGACACCCCGTGGGCGGCGGTATTGGTCAGAAACAAGAATATTACCGCAACAAGAATAACGCAACCATGCACGGCTTGGGCAGCTTGTGCCCAACTCATCACAGCGCTGGGTTCCCTCTACGTGGTGGCTCTATACAGTAGACCGGGACAAGAAATAGAGATCGCCATCAACTACCTACGCTTCCTACAGAACACCCTGCCAAACGAAAGAATCATAATAGGCGCGGATGTAAACTGCCGCTCCCCGCTAAGGTATAGCGCTACAGATGATAGAAAAGGGACAGCAAACGGACAGCAGCTTGAGAATTACCTGACAGGATCACAGTTAGCGGTCCTAAATCAGCCACACCAGTTACCGACATTCTGTAACACCCTCTGGGAGGCCACAATCGACATATCCTTAGCCACTAGGAACGTGGCGAACCACGTGGCCGACTGGAGGGTGAAGGAAGCCTGGACCACCTCGGTTCATCGAGTTATAACTTGCACAATAACAAGAACAATGACAAGAGCAACAACAATCAACCAACGATGCCATAGATATGCAGTTGCTAAAGCGGACTGGCCGCTATTCAAAGAACTACTGACCACAGCGATCAACAGTAACCCACTAACCCTGAACCCATTGAACAGCCTGGACGACCTGCAGAAAGGTACTACGGAACTGTTGACAACTATCAGTAGCCAAGCAATAAGAAATAAACACCCCCAACTGGGGGTAGTACCCTGGTGGACTCGAGAAATTGCCACGCTCCGGCGGCAAACGATAAAAGCAAGGAAGGACTTTCAGAGGGCCGGCAGATCATGGCCTGCAAACGAATTCGAAGTCCTGAGACAACAATATAGTGAGATTAGAAACCGCTATACTGATGCCATTAAGAAGAGCAAAAGACGCTCTTGGGAGCTCTTAGTATCCACAGAAGGAAACACTGAACCCTGGGGCCTAGTCTACAAGGTAACCACCAACAAAATGCTCAGAGGGGAGGTGAATGCCACCACCACGACCGGGCAGGGAAACCTTACCACGACCTGGGAGCAGTCGATGGACAATATACTGGACACAATCTACCAGAAACCAGCGATGCCGATACTACCAGCACAGAGTGAAATATGCGAGAGCAATGCCAGTTACACCAATCAGGCAATGGAGCCCCCCTTTACCAAGGACGAGCTGAGCGTGGCAGCTAGTCGAGTAAGAAGCAAGAAATACCCAGGTCTCGACATGATTGAGCCTCAAATCTTAAAGAAAACTGTTGAATACGCACCGTACCTATTGCTCACCCTATATATCAGATGCCTGGAAGCCGGACACTTTCCGAAGGCATGGAAAACGGCCAACTTAAAACTAATTCCAAAAAAAACCCAAAAAAAAACCCAGAAAGCCCAGATGGATATCGACCCATCGCACTGCTCTCGGTGGTAAGTAAAGTATTTGAAAGACTACTTCACAGAAGAATAATTGCTCACTACGGAAAAGCTGGACTCCATGCCGCGAATCAGTATGGCTTCAAGCCAGGGACCTCGACAGTGGACGCACTGGGAAACCTACTCAGGATGGTGCAAGAATGTAGAAACAAGTACCTGCTTCTCATCTCGGTTGACTTTGCTAGCGCGTTTGACTCACTTTGGTGGCCAAGCGTCCTGGCGAGGTTGAGGGAGGCATGGGTGCCAATATACCTATTAAAGGTCATGGAAAACTATTTATCACATAGAAGAGGGGAGATCAATGTAGAATACCAGAAGGTCACAAGAGAAGTGCACAGAGGCTGTCCGCAGGGGTCGGTTGAAAGACTACTTCACAGAAGAATAATTGCTCACTACTTGCTGGACTCCATGCCGCGAATCAGTATGGCTTCAAGCCAGGGACCTCGACAGTGGACGCACTGGGAAACCTACTCAGGATGGTGCAAGAATGTAGAAACAAGTACCTGCTTCTCATCTCGGTTGACTTTGCTAGCGCGTTTGACTCACTTTGGTGGCCAAGCGTCCTGGCGAGGTTGAGGGAGGCATGGGTGCCAATATACCTATTAAAGGTCATGGAAAACTATTTATCACATAGAAGAGGGGAGATCAATGTAGAATACCAGAAGGTCACAAGATAAGTGCACAGAGACTGTCCGCAGGGGTCGGTGCTGGGACCACTCCTGTGGAATATGGTGTTAGATGAGTTCTTAGTGATGGATCTGGGACCCGTCAGGACACAAGCATTCGCCCATGACCTGATTGATATTGACCGTGGGAGCGGATTTCCGGGCCCAGTTGGAAACCCAAGCAAACCAGGCACTGCAGCAACTCCAGCATATAGTGCATAGTGTGCATAGTGTTAGGGTCGGGCGCCACCTGTGGTTTCCCACATCTGCGCCATATGTACACTGTGAAGAAATACAGAACACTGTAAATGCCAGAAAAAGTGTTGTGTGTTGAATGTGTGGTTTTGTGTTGGGTTCTGTTGTATGTCCTGGCATTTGGCCGCAGGGCCCCTGATGGAACCCCACGTTGCCCGCACACACCACTAGGAGGTAGCCAGGCTGCCCATAGTTCTCTGGCTAGTCTCCGTCAGGGTCGCCTCAGCTTCCTGAGCGGAGACCAAGTTAAAAAAAAAAATAAAAAAATAAAAATAAAATAAAAATAAAAATAAATAAATAAAAAAAAAAAATAAAAATAAAAATAAATAAATAAAAAAAAAAATAAAAAAAAATAAAAAAAAAATAAAAAATAAATAAATAAATAAATAAATAAAAAAAAAAAAAAATAAATAAATAAAAAAATAAAAAAAAAAAAAAAAAAATAAATAAATAAATAAAAAAAAAAAAAAATTAATTAAAAGAAAAAATAATAATAAATAATTAATTAATTAAAAAAAAAACACAGCAATTAGATAGAGTGAGGTAGTACAGGGTGTACAGAAGAGGGGGAATGAAAGTAAGAGTAAGGGGATATAGGCGAAGGCGTCCCCAACCAGTCAATGTACACTCAGTCAATCAGGTGAAGGCGAAGAAAGGGGAAGGAATGGGGTCGAAAGTGACTGTACAATTGAGCACAGATAGGATCGCCATTTGGCGCCTCTGTCATCGACATCGGGTGGTGTCCAATCCAGGGGTTTAATTCGATCCAATGGTAGCTTTCAAACTTCAATCATCAGATAGTTGTCCGTTTGATGGTGTGGCGGTCAAGTTCATGACTGTCTAGTCTGGATGAAAGTCCATCATGGTCTCAAACCGCCTGTTGTCTTCCTTGGGACTGCTATGGCGCAGGTACAGGAACTGTAGAAAAGGATTTCCTTCGGCTGAAGAGCTCTTGTGCGAAACGCGTAAAAGCTGTATATTCCTCCCTACTATCAAGCAGGTGTGTTTCTTGGCCTTTGGGTATGTAGGTCAAGGTAGTGATGAAGGTGCAGCGAAGATCCTCATACAGGGGGCAGTCATACATAAGGTGCGACCAACTCTCAGTCCCACCACAGGTGCAAGTGGGATCATCGATGATTCCCAGGGCCGTCAGTTTGCCTTTTAATGAACCATGGCCAGTTAACAGGTATGTAGCATAAAGACCAGGTGAAAACCAGGGGGGAAGCCTGGGGAACACCCTGTTAATGTAAGGGAAGAACTTTCTAGTGATTTCGCCTTTGTTGGAAGTAGTCCATCTCGCTTGCCACGCCTGCTGCAGATGCGTGAGGAGACGCTTCTTTTCTGCTGTTCTGTCGTTTGCGGGGTCTGTTGTGAATTCGAGGATGGTCTTGGAATTTGTTTTGGAGAGGTGGAAGAGTAGTCCACAGCGGACCACCTCCAGGTCCAGTGGCATGGCGCCTGCCAGGATTTGCAGAGCATGGGTACTGACAGTGCAGCAGGCACGGGTAGTAGCAAGCAGGATGTTCCTTTGCAGAGAGTCGAGGATTCTTCTACCACTAGCAGTGATTGCTTTCGGGTACGAGATGCCTGCTGCGTACGTTATAATCGGGGTAAATATCACTTTATAGAATAAGGACAGAGTGTGCCTATTGAGTCCCCAGTCCCGTCTGGAGACCCTGGCGACAAGGGCGGTGTAATTACGTATCTTTCTTCTTAGGTATTTAAGATGTGGCTGGAAATTCAGTTTGCTGTCAAGTATAACTCCTAGATACTTGAGATGAGTGGAGAATTTTATGGTCCTGTTGTCGATTTTTATCTGTGGCGGTCTGGCTTCATTGAGACTTCCTTTGAGAAGAATAGAATCTGTTTTGGCGGCAGAGATGGTGAGGTTATGGTGTTTAGCCCAGTCCTGTAGCTTCTGTAGTGCATTATTCGCCAAAATCTCCAGTCGGGCCCTAGAATCGCCGGTAACGGTGATAATAAGATCATCTGCATAGGCTTGAGAGGTGACCTCTCCCAGGTCCATGCCAAGGAATTCATCAAGCACAAGATTCCACAAGAACGGTCCCAAAACCGAGCCCTGTGGGCATCCTCTGTAGACCTGTCTGGTGATTTTCATATATGGAGCATTGACAGTGATTGATCTGTTGGAAAGGTAGCTTTTGATGGAGTTATATAGGTTTACTGGAAGCTTTGATTGACGCAGTCTTCCTAGGACGCTCGGCCACCAAAGTGAGTCGAACGCCCCAGCAAAGTCGACAGCGATGACCAGAAAGTATTTCTTTTGGGTAATTCCTACTGCTTCAAGGAGATTGTGGAGTGCATCTACAGTGGAGTGCCCCGTTTTGAATCCAAATTGTCTGTGAGAAGCCATGTTTGCATTGTTGTAGTGTTTGAGAAGTCTGTAGTAGAGTAGCCTTTCATAGAGTTTACTAAGTACCGACAGGAGAGCGATGGGACGGTAGGAGTTTGGGAGTTCAGGTGGTTTCGTCGGGTTCTTCAGGATCAGTTTTACGTTGGCCGACTTCCAATCTGTTGGGTAGTGACCATCACGTAGACAGGTATTGAATAGATGAAGTATTAATTCGGGGACACACTCCACTGTTTTCTTTATAATCTCAGGCTCCAGCAGGTCCGATCCTGGACATTTCCTATCTTTGATCAGGACCGCAGCAGTTTGTAGTTCTCCTAAGTCAAAGGGAGATTCCTGCTCTTCAGTGTGGTAAGTCTCATTCTCTGCACAGAGGGATTTTTGTTCCTGAGTGATTGGATTTGTTGCTGGTTGTAGGTGGCGTCCAAAATGTTTGTTATGGATTGCTGCCAGGTGGTTGCTTCCGTACCTTGTAATGACTTGGTTGAAGTGGTGACCTCTCCCCTGGGTAGTTTGTTTGTGGTGATCTTGTACACCACTCCCCAGGGGTCGGTATTGCCAGTGGTGGTGACCAGGTGTTGCCAGGATTCTTGTTTTCGTTTGCGGATCAGGGCCGTGTACTGGTTTCGCACATCCCTGTAGTTCTGTCTGAGCGCCTCCACTTCACGTGCCGGCCAGGTCCTCCGGGCACGCTGGAAAGTCTTTCTTCTTATAATTACTTCTCGGCGCAATCTATGCAGCTCTGGGCTCCACCAGGGCTTTGCGCCTGGGACAGGGTTTTTCCTTTTGATTGCCAAGTTGCTGGCCGTTGTGATCAGATCAGTGACTTGTCTTTGGAGGGCATCTGCGTTGTCGGGAAGTAGGTGGGGTTGGGTCTCATTAGTTAGGGTTGTCCTGAAGACGTCCCAGTTCGCCTTTTCAATTGCATATCTATTTAACATGACTCGTATGGCTGGGGATCTAGCTAGAGATCGATTTAGCTGGAAGGAAATAACCCTGTGATCCGAAGTAGTCCACGCCTCGTTGACCTTCCAGTTGGAAATGTTGCCGACAATGTTCCTTGAGGCCATAGTGATATCAATAGTGGCCTCCCATAGGGTGTTTGAGAAGGTGGTAGGATTGTTCGGTTGGTTAATGACTGTCATAGTCGAGTTTGCCAGGAAGTCTTCCAGGCGTTGGCCATTTGCAGTGCTCCGCCTGTCTGGTGTCAAACTATGCCAGACCGGTGAGCGGCAATTGACATCGGCTCCGATGATGATTTTTGCGTTTGGCAGAGTTCTCAGGACATCTTCCAGGTATCTGATAGCATAGGTAATCTCTTCGCCTGGTCTACAGTATAGGGATATCACGTAAAAGGATCCCATGGAGCTGATCAGGTGGGCACAGGCAGCCCAGGCTGTACACAGTGCTGAGATTTTAGTTGCTGTGATTTCTGGATTTCGAATGACTATTGCAGCCCAGGGGGTATCCTGATCTGTTTGAATTATTTTGTAGGTCAGGGGGTAACCTCTCACCTGCCTCGTGTGAGTGTACGGTTCCTGTATAATGAGAATATCTGCATTTTCTTCGTCTGCCTTGATTCTTATCTGATCGGCCACCGCCCTGGCCCGCTGTGCGTTGATTTGAAAGAATTTATTAACTCCGTAGTTATATCTTTTAGGCTGTGAGCCCATAATCGGTTTTCATCTGGTATAAACACTTGGCGCTTATATAGGACGGACACGTATTATCCCGAATAGAGTGGTGGTGGTCTAGTTTATTACTTTTACAATTTGCACAGACAGGCTCAGATTCTTTGTTAGGGCATGTGTTGTATTCATGTCCTTTCTCAGCGCAGTGGCCACAGGTCCTGACAGCCTGGGCACAGGTGTGTGAAGTGTGCCCGAACTTGCAGCATTTATAACATCTTGGTACAGCCACGTGCTCCCTGAAGCGGTGACTGCCCCAATTGATATAGATTCTCATTTGATCTTTTAAGATAGGCCAGACAATCGGCGCTAGTTCCACTATCCAGTTTACTCCATTTTCGACTCTTGGCTTGTTTGAGTATCTGGGCATAATAAGGTCACTCTTGTCCAGGTCCGAGAGATGTCCATGTACATTACGTCGGTATATTTCATCGGTGATCTCGGAGGGGGTGATGTCTTTATTTACGTCGAAGATGACAATTGACGGCCCTTTTCTTTTGGGGGCCGCAGCAGTGAGGCCTAGAGTTTGGATCTTTGGGTTTTCCATAATTTCTTGGGCTTCCTCCCTGGTTTCAGTCTCTATGACCACTCCGACGTTTCTGGTTTTCCTTATACTTTTGATTTTAGTATTTTTCAGTTCTTCATTTAGATTTTTCATAACGTGGTTTTTGATTTCTTCGCTTGTTTGCGCAGTATCCTGCGTTGTTGGTCTTAAAACGACCAGGTTTGGCTGTTTGATCAGTGTCTTCTTCCCCAAGGGGGGTCCACTTGCTTTTGGTAGTTGTGTCGCATTGGGTGCAGTCCTCAGCGCGTCTACGTACGAGGGGGCGCGCTGTGGCATTTGGTTGCCCCGCTCATCTAGGTATGCCTCCAACTTGGCCTTAGCCCTTTCCTGTTCTACGTGCTGGTTTACTATTATAGTCTCCAGTTTTGTCCAAATTGTCACGATTTCAAAACGGAGACCGGTGGTGATTCTACTGTTTGATTTGGACGTTAAATTCTCTAGTTGAGTGCGCAGGGCAAACATCTGTTCGAGAGCTGTTCCTTCCGGTGGTGAAGTGCCCAGGGGTGGGATAGAGTCTTGCTTTGTCCCCTTCTCAGCGTTTTCCGTTTGTGAGCACTGGTTGTCTTGTACTTCTCTTAATCCACTAGCACTCCTACTCTCTCGGTCAGTCTTAGAGGCAGGGCCTGTCTTTGCATCTTCATTATTATCTGGATCATCGTCGAGGGTTATATTTACCTGAACTGAGTACTCTTCTTGCTTAGTGCCAGCTTCAGCTTGGCTTTGTTTACCAAGCTGGCTGATACATAAGTGACTGTCACTGACGTGTCGCCTTCTAATCCCGTTATTTAAAACTTGCTGTCTTGAAGCAACTAAATTAATGGATGCTACTTCGTAGTTGTCATTAATTTCGGTTATGTCATTTGCAGGCGATTTTACCTGCGTGATATAATTGTTATCCTGAATTGGTTTGGAGGAGAAAGGTGTTTTATGCTCGCTGGCTATTTTCGCTATCTCGTGATTGCTGCGTGATTTTTCTGCCGTCTGGTCCTTTAGTGTAGTTCCGTCCGCAATATTGTTGTGGTTGTTTGGCACCCCACACCGTATTTCATTGCCATTACTTTCCCCTAAGTTCCCTTGAGGCAGATCCTTAGTTCGGAGTGTCATGGACTTAGAGGCCTGGCAGGTGTTAGTTTCTGGCAATTCAAGAGATGATACCGAATTTTTCGAGGGTTTGCAGCATTCCCCTAAAAAAGAACTCCGGGATTTTGCTGGCAGTTTATTTATGTGCGCGATGTTGCTGCAGGAACGGCAAATAAGGTTATTGCACCCTGTGCATTTGATGTGTGAGTTTGAATCTACGTTTCTTTCCGTTCTACATAGCAACTCCAGCAATGGGCCGCAAAACACCAGCTCACAATTTCACCCATAAAGACCTCTTCAATTCTGCTTAAAGGAACCCTGCATTTGCGACGACCGCCGCAAATTAAAATTGACAATGTCACCATTAAGTTTGTAAACCAACTTAAGTACCTAGGCGTGGTACTGGACAACAACCTCTCATTCCAGCTGCACCTAAAGTACATAAGAAAAAAAATTAGGAGCTATTCTGCACTGGTAGCCAGAGTTACTAGGAAAGATTGGGGACTCAAAAAAAGAACCCTGACCCTAAATTACAAGACAACATTTCTCCCAACAATTATTTACGCCTCAGCAATTTGGTTCCCAAAAACTGCATTGGCAGTGAATAGAAGAATTCTGGACATGATCCAAAGGGCCATACTCTTAACTACGACGCGTGCGTGTAGTACAGTGAGTACTCCAGCACTACAGGTACTCGCTGGAGCGCTTCCTTTGGACCTGGAGGTCGTTCGCACAGGTCTGCTATACTTGCTATCCAGGGGAGTGGCGGCCACACATCTGGACTACACAACTGACCCAGCAAACAACCTAAAAACGGAAAAAACTAGATTACAGAACCACCTGCTAAAATTATGGCAGAGAAGATGGACGGGGACCACCAAGGGCGAGATAACCAGAAGATATCTACCAGACCTCCAGAAATTCTACCCAAAACAGCCGATCTGGTACTTCCCAGGGTACCATTTGACATCTGTAATAACAGGACACGGACCCTACAATGAGAAGCTGCACGGATTCGGACTCACTGAGGACCCCAACTGTACGTGCGGGCAGACAGAAAGCTGGAATCACATGTGTACGAGTGCCCACAATATGAAGACCTCAGAGGGGTACTTATAACAAAAATAAGATACCTACCAAAAGGATTGGAATCCCATTTCAATGATACTAAGGATCAATATAGAGCATTATCCCAGTTCGCACAAGACCTCTTCGTCAGGAGAAGGACATTAATCACCATCTACAATGACTGACATCAAGTACCACTATTGGGACACCAGCCAGTACAATGTAAAGGCTGCAAGTAAAGATGAGGGACACAAGCACAAGGACGGAGCTTGCCCCATGAGTAAAGAAACTTGAAAACAGAAATGCAGCAATAGCTGCCAATAGCCATATGACGATCTGAAGAGGGCACTCTAGCCCCTTCATCTTTATACCTACTTCCTTGGGGGGAGGGGGACATTTTCGTCCCCCTCCTCTCCACCCTATATCTTCTACTCTGGTGGGACATGGGCATGTCCCACTGAAAACTGGGGCTACCTACTCTATTGGCTTCATATTTCTGTCTTTCTTCCCCCAGCCTTCTGCCACCCCCCTTTCTATCTATACGCTAGCGAAAGCCCTACATACCAGAAACTTAACATATCTAAATTACTTTACGCCCATAACTTGGCCTGGCAAAACTAAGCGATTCTACCCCTACGTCGACGCGCTTCTTTCTTTTTTTTTTTTCTTTTTTTTTTTTTTTTTTTTTTTTAGATCCTAGCCGCCGAAATCTCAGGAAATTAAGTGGCAGGACCTTACTTACTTACTTACTATCAGTTTATTAACACAAGGTTCACCCCCTGTACAGCAAGTGGGCTAGGAGGGTGTACAGAAATTTTAAAATATACATTATACACTTTTGTACAAATTTTCAGATCTTTACAATACAATTATTGTATAATAATAACTATTAAATAGATATATACATTTGGTTAATTGTATTCACTTTGAAATAACATGCCTGCCAGAGTGAAACAGACTACTCGGTTCCTGGTCTGCCTGCACGGGCGTAAGTGGGGCAACGTTTAGGGCCTCAGTAGGGGCCCAGCGGTTAAATGACCAGATGAACAACGGTACAAGGCATCACACATATACAAAGTCCATACACTTTTAAATCTCTGGCATTTCCCAGTGAACTAGTTCACCCACAATGTAAACTACGCGGAGATGGGGGAACCCCTGGTGCCGTTTGACCCTAAACACACTTTGCACTTTACACTTAACCATGCGTTATTCGATGCTTATCAAGGGAAACCTATTGCGATTGAAATCGATCATTTATTTTTTTGTTAAAATTAGTTCAAAATCTCTTTTTTTTTGTGCACTTCAATAGCGTGCTTCTTTTTAATAAGTAACTCTCCTTTTATTGAAAGAAAGGTTGCTAAATTGATAATAATTGTGTAAAGGTCATTTATAAATTTTGCGACAAGAAGTATTTTTAACAATTTTAAAGCTGGGGTTGTCCCGGCAAGGAGGTATTCAGAGAGCCACTGTTGAGGCAGTGGTGGGGAGGCGCCTGCGTGGAGTTTTGCAGGGTCCTCACCTGCCAGTCGCTTCTCCCCAAGACTTTAATCGCTTCTGCAGGAAGGAGTCGGAGTCGGAGTCGCTTCTCCCAACCTTGTCATTCACAACAACTGGAAAGACTCAAATAGATAACGTTTTAGTTATTTCCTAAGTTTCAGGCCAAGCCGGGATACTAGAAACCTTTTTCAGTTACCATAAAGCTCTCTTTTTGAGATACTACACTAACCACAACTGTTTTCATCCTCAGTGCCGGCACTCAGTAGTTGACCGATTTATTTACTTACTTTATTCACATTTTACTTATTTTTCTATATACAGGGTGATTCACTATCAGTACGACAAACTTGCAGGAGGTGTAGGGGGCACAAAGACGAATCGGAATCAGATAGCATTGCAAGGTCTGAAATGCCTTCGTCATGCGGGAGAGGACGTTGAACTGTCGCGTGAACAGCGATCCCGCTGGAAGTCAGCATTTGCGAACCGGTTCCCGAGACAGCAGATGGACGAGTATTCAAACGTTGAACTGGCCGACATGCACCTGGTGTATGGAGCTGCGGACTGTAAGGGATGCGCCGCTCTGTGCTTGTACCAGGAACGTTTCCCGCACAGGCGTGCTCCTCATCATACGATTAAAATCGTATGATGAGAAGGTTACGTGAGACTGGTTGTTTCACGAGAGGTACCATAAATCGAGAGCAAACGACGAGGAGGCCAGACAATGAGGAAAATGTCCTACGTCTTGCAGAAGGCAATCCGAGTACGAATGCTCGAGCGATAGGCCAACGATTGGGTATTTCCCAATCCACTGTATGGAGGATACTGTCAACAAACCAAATGAGTTCATACCATCTGCAACGCGTCCAATCATTGGAGCCTGCGGATTATCCACTCCGGAGAACTTTTGCTACTTGGTTTCTTCAACAGAAACGGTTCGCAAATGCTGACTTCCAGCGGGATCTCTGTTCACGCGACCTCCCGTTCAACGTCCTCTACCGCATGACGAAGGCATTTCGGACCCTGCAATGCTATGTGATTCCGATTCGCCTTTGTGCCCCTTACACCTCCTGCAAGTTTGTCGCACTGGTAGTGAATCACCCTGTATATTTGAATAATAAATTTATGCTTAATTAACTGTGTTAATATACTAAATTTGTTGTTATTATTCCAAAAACATTACTAGGAAAGTAACTATCAGGAAAAAAAAATTTTAGAGTACTTTTCATATCCTTTAAATTTTCAATTTTTCCTGATAGCAAAGAATAAGTACCGGCACCTATTTTTTTTACAAAAAAAGCGCTGTATATATATATATACTTAATTTATTTATACATTATTACTTTTTTAAAATTGTGGTATTACTTGGGAGCATTAGATTTGTAGTGACCCCCAAATAACCTGCTAGTTATATATATACAAAGCCCTGGTAAGAATAGCCATATATATAAATATAGAACATAGATTCATATAAAAAGAACAAAATTAATATAAATTGAAAGAAGATTAAAAATTTTACAGAAGGTTGGGGACATTGGAGAATTAGAGAATACTGGAGAAACTGGAGAATTAGAGAATATTGGAGAAATTGGAGAATTAGAGAATACTGGAGAAATTCGAGAAAATTAGCGAAAGTTAGTGGAAATTAACATTCTCCCTCATGGCCATACATCTGCTACTTCCTCAGGTTTCTCGAGGAGACATATTGCCATACTAGAGGAATGCACTATACATACCCGTCTGTAATATCTATACCAGTTTTGCTAGGTTAACTTCAGGTAATTACTTGGTGATTAATTTGGAATAGTCAGAGTAATTTTATTTATTTTTGAATATATGCATTTAATTTTAAATAAACAAATTGTTTACGTATATGACAGCAAATCTAATTGCCATTAGAAATCATTCCAAAAAAAAAATATATATATATAAATTAAATGATTAATCAACAGGGAGGGAGAAGAAAAGGTAATAAGACTAAAAATTGTAGAAGAAAATATCCAAATATTTCAGAAAATCCAATTAAATCTAATAAATCAATTTTAAAATTTAGAGCCAGTTACCTAAGAATTTCATGGTGCCCCTTTGAAAGGTGCCAGCACCAAATTACGTGAAATATCACAAACAGAGGCTAAACTAACTACAATAAAATAAAACCAAAATAACAAATAGACTGATCATTATGCCCCATATCAAACAGAGGATCAAAAGGCCAATAATGGTCATGTATGTATGTATAGGTAAGGCGGCTTCCAGAACGTTCGCTCAAATCCGCGTCGTTTCGTTGTGCATCATGTACAGACCCTGGAGGCTGGTCCAAAGTAAAAAAAAAAATTGACATAGCGGTGCTTAACACTAGCAATGTCCAGAAAACCCATAAGGAAAAAATTAGGAAGTACACGAACCTGAGATATGAGGTCAAGGAGATGTGGCATATGCAAGAGGTATCGACCATCCCGATCATCGTGTCAACCATCGGTATGGTGCCAAAGACTCTACATAGCAGCATAGCAGCAACAGATCTCCCAGAGGACACCTACAAGGATCTGAAGAAAGTGTTCAATCCTGAACACTTGTAGGAGAGTCAGAGATTTCCTCGACCAAATGTAACAGCAGACATTACAACCACCCTGTATACTTGGTAGCAGTATCCGTCTCCGTCACGGAGTGGAATCCACCAATCAGGGAAAAAAAGTAATAATAATAAAAGTGCGCGCGATGGCCCAGGGGTTGAGACACTGGACTACCACCCTGATGGACCCTGGTTCAAATCCCGCTCTGGAGGAAGTGAGCGTGGCTGTATTACGCTCGGAGACCGATATACTAATAATATTAAATGATGGTAATAAAAAAAAAAAAAACATCGCGAACGTTACTCTATGGAATTTACCCTCCCAAGGTTGGAGTGATGACTGATGTTATTTGAGGCAGGTTGTGGTGTCATGTTGTGTCACTCGTCAGAAATAAAAAAAATAAAAAAAACACTGGACATAAGCCGCAGCTAAACAAGTACACCTCCATAGATGGATGACGTCACAGAGAAATATTATCCATACTGTGTCGAGTGTGGCGCAGGATAAAGTGACTCGCGTTCAGGGCTTAGGCAGAGAGATCGATTGGAAAACTTGGAGAGAGTCTCCCGAGCCAGACAGTGGAGCAAGTGACGCTGTTCCCCGTAAGGCTACCACAACAGAAGGGCAACGCCATTCAGCCCAACCAAATGGAAGTGCTTCCTGCGCAACTGCACTAGCGACCACCCAGGAAGGAAGAACACACCAACGCCTGAAGTGGAGCATTGAAATAAATACGTACATCATGCGAGCATACTATGAAATATCCAGGCTAGAAACCGGTATGACAATGTACAGGCCGCGACTACATACCAAGTGGTTGGAACGATACCGGGATTTTCAGGTCACCAAAAAGCGATTAGCGGATCAAGGAAGGACCATCGTCACAAAGAACCTAATAGCTCCAGCCATCTTGGAAAAACTCCAGCAGCATGCGAGCGATCAACTACAAAACACAAAGAATATGGTCAATATGGAACCAGAGAAGGAGCAGCATACCACGGAATCAGAGGAGGAAGAGCTAGAAGAAATACAACCAAGACTGTCTGAAGTGGAAAGAGACGAACTCTCTTTCCACTTCAGATAGTCTTTGTTGTATTTCTGGTTCTGGTGCACGTGAAAGTAATACTGAATATGCACCTTTGTCAGCCACGTGTGCCATGAACCTGATACTAAAGGATATGTTGCCTAAGTAGCATTGTTGTTGAGAAAGGAGGCGGACGCCCCCGAAAGCTACAATCATTGTTTTATCGCTTTTAATTTTCGTATTTTATTGTATTTTAACATTTTCGTGATATATTTTATTTTATTTTATTTTATAGTGAATCAGTTTTGTAAATATTATTTTACAGTATCCACTGTATCGTTTGGTACATTTTATCATATTTATATTTTTATATTTTTACAGTATTAAACTATTTTAATCAAAAACGGTTGGTGTATTTATTTAAATTTGTGATATGAACTATTCTCCCAACCTTAGAGGCCTTTTTGAGGAAAGAGACGAAATCAACATATGCAGAATAGAAGACGAGTGGAAGAAGGCCGTAAAATAATTCGAAGGAATGGAACCCACAAGAAACAACGTGATACCTAAGCAGAGGCCAAATAAAATCCTGTGGACAGTAACAAATCACCTCAATCAACAAATAATGCCACATTACCTTGACAACGAAGGTGTAACGCTGGAGGCTATTCACACAGCCGTATACTGTGCTGCCATAATAGCTACTAGGATAAATGGAAAAGAAACGAAGACCAGCAGCAGAAGATCGGAAAACAGAAGGAACTGCCAGGTAGGGACAGAAGATTTCAGCAGAAGATAGAAGAATTAATACTCAAGATAGGTCAGTCAAGATAGGGTAATTGATGTAAGAAATTGATTGGAAAGGTTAAGAGCAATCTCAAGAGAGATAATGTACACAGAAAACATGAGACCAGAAATATTAGAATCAGAGTCAGAACGAGAATCCCAGAATAGGAGAACAGTTGGTCACACTAAGCAGAATCTCCTTGTACCAGCAAGAGACTACACCGATACAAAGACAGCTACCAGAGGAAAATAAACAACCGAATCTTCCATGAGGATCAAAGAGCCTTCTACAGGGAACTGGATGAATATGAGAAAGCAGGAAACGGACAACCCGAAAAGATGACGATCGAGGAGTTCTGGGGAAATATCTGGAGCAATGAAGTAAGATATAACAGTAGATCCCCCTGGATAGAAGTAGAACGGAAGAAAACCAAGGACATACAGGAGATGAGAGAGTGGGAGATTCGAGAAGAAGAAGTAATACCATCGATCAGGAACACCCACAAATGGCGAACCCCAGGAAATGATAACATCGATCACTACTGCAACAAGAAGCTCACCTGCTCTGCTAGGGGCTTCTGAACGCAGAAGCCGTTAGCAGAGCAGTTCTCTCAAATGATAAGGTACCCGGAGAATATTCTGAAATTTCTCACTGAAGGAGTCACATATCTGAAAACTAAACACGAAGATACAAGAAACCTGGCGAAATACAGGCCAATCATCTGCTCCAACGATGTACAAGATCCTGACCAGCTGCATAACTAACCAAGAAGATTTGAGATCGTTTAGAGAGTAAGAACATAATGGCCGAACAGCAGAAAGGATGCAAGCGAAGGCGCAAAGGACACAAGGAGCAATTAAACCTAGATGACGCAGTTAGGGAGAAAGACTACAAGAAGCACCTCGACCTATACACGGTCTACGTCGATTACCGCTCAAGTCCTTCGATTCCGTTCCTCATAGCTGGTAAACAGAGAACCTGAATATCTACAATGTCAATCTGACAGTGACAAACTTCCTAGGAGTAACTGTGGCGAAATGGAGTACCACCATTAAGGTCCAGATCATGAGAACCAGGCCAATCCACATTAGAAGAGGAATCTTTCAGGGAGATGCTCTGAGCCCAATGTGTCTAGCACTCAACCAGCTATCCACCATGCTTAAGGGCAGCAAGTATGGATATAACCTCAAATACGGAAGAAAGAACCAGTACACCCTCACTCACCTGGTGTACATGGATGATATTAACTTACGCGGCGACCGAGAAGCAACTCCAGCAACTACTCCGAATCACCGAAGAATTCAGCAAGGACAACAGGATGGTATTTGGTCTAGACAAATTACCCACACACTGCACCAGGGAAATTTAGTTGGCCGAAATTACCAGTTGCTCTCTGGTAAAGAGATCAAAACTAGGTTAGAAGATACCTATTAATACCTAGGGATGATGCAGGCTCAGCAGTTAGAGCACATGTAAATTAAGAAGTACCTGACCGAAAAATATAATCAGAGGCTCTGAAAGCAAAATTGAACGGAAGGAACACAGTTAAAGCCATAAACGCCTATGCAGTCCTAGTGCTAACTTACTCCTTCATGGTCATAGATTGGGCTACCAGTGAGCTGTAGGACATCATGAAAATGAGGAGGACAATGACGATCTAGAGCTACCAACACCAGCTGAAATTCCGACCGGGCTAGCTGAGTGGGGGAAGTGTCTGCCTGGCAAACCAAAGCACGCGGATTCGAATCCCGCCTCGGGCTTGGATCAAAGTAATTCAAAAACCTTGGGAGGTGCATTATGGCCACAGAAGCCGATGTGCAAACTACAAAAAAAAAAGAAAAAAACCAGCTTAAATCTGCTATGGAAAGACTCACAATTTCACGAAACAAAGGAGTAAGGGACATGATAGAACTCATTGAGCAACAGAATACAGTGGTAATTAACCTGAAGGTTTCTTTCAGAAACACACAGCAGCACTCTAGCAGGCCATAACGAAGATAGACAAGCAATATACCTCCACTCAACCTAAGCGAGAAGTACCCCCCGCCCAACCAGGAGGCACAAGCGAAGCTAGAAAGATGGGCAGATAAAACACTGCATGGCAGACATTACAATGATCTCCATCAAGATCACTTATATAAAATTGCTTCAAATGCAAGGCTCATGAACAGTATGCACATCCGCCAACCTCAAGGATTCATGCCTGCCATCCAAGACTAGGTAATCAACACCAGATACTATAGGAAATACTTCGCCAAAGAATCTGGAGTGTACCATGACAGATTTCGACGATGCCACCTTGCCTAAGAAATTATTCAACACATCACCGCAAGGTGCAAGGTAATCAGGATGAGTGAGTACACTCATAGACACAACCAGGTACACAGGAGAATACACCAGAAGCTAGCAAGGAAATACCAGTTGATCGAAGAAATGTACTGTATTACAAATACGAACCCCGTGTTACAGTACAAACTACAACCCAGAAGGGCACCGGGAAGGTGCCCTTCTGGAAGGTGCCCTACAAGCCAGAAGGGCAACTGGCACCGGGCCATAATAACGAAAAGGAAATCTCAGACAACAGATCGGACATAACCCTTTGGATAATAAGGAAACGGGTACCGATCCGATTGATATAGTGGGACCCAACACTGGCAACCTGCAGAAAACCCATGGGGAAAAATTAGGAAGAACACGAACCGAAGACAGTAGATCAAAGATATGTGTTGTATGCAACAAACAACGACCATCCCGATGATCATGTCAACATTAGGTATGGTGCCAAGAACCCTAAATAACAGTTTACCACAAATCAGTCTCCCAGTGAACACCTACAAGGAATTCCAGAATGTTGCAATCCTGACCACATGTAGGACAGTCAGAGTTCCTCGACGAACAGTGACACCAAATATAACAACAAGCAGCACCCAGTGTACTTGGTAGCAATACCTGCCACAAGGTAGAACCCGCAATCAGGTAGAAATAATATAAGAGCAATAATAATAATAATAATAAAGTGACTGGTAAAGAGATCGAAGCTCTGACAGAAGGAGAGACCTACAGATACCTAGGGATGAAGGTTCAGCAATTGGAAAACAAGGAAATCTAGAAGTGCCTGACCGAACGGTATTAACAGAGACTGAGGAGCCTGCTGAAAACAAAATTGAATGATGGGAACACAGTTAAAGCCATATATACCTCTGCAGTTCCAATACTAACATACTGCTTCTAGCTATTAGTTTGAATTAAGGGCTTGAAGGTATGCAAAATAAATGGACAATGATGACCAAGATCCTCCAACTCCACCCGAAGTCAGCAGAGCAGAGATTAACTGCAGTTCAGAAAAAGGAAGGAAGGGGATTATAGGCCTGATAGAGCAACAGAAAACAGCGACAGTTAACATGCAGGATTATGTCTATAATATCTATCATAGGCTTTCTTGTCACCCATTAATTTATATGTATCCAATGCATTTTTCTTTTTTGCCACATGTCTCATTAGTTCATCTGACATCCACTTAGGCTTAAACCTTGAACAATATTTCTTAGTTGATATGTAAAGCCTAGCAGCTTCCAAGGTAAATTCTTTGAATGATTCCCATTTTGAATTTGCGGATGGTAACATCATCAGTTGGTTCCACTGTATAGAATTTAAATTCTGTCTGACCACCCTAGTCGCCTTTACTAAAGCAAAAACCCTTCTCTTTACCCCTGATGGTAGTAACCTCTTTGAGTAAATCCCACTTCAGTACAATGTGATCATTACCACCTAGTCGTTCCTTTATCTGCAGATTCTTAATGCATGAAGTATCACTACTGATAATCAGATCAAGAGTATTACTCCCGCTAGTTGCAACCCGAACAAGCTGATGTACAGGGTGATTCACTACCAGTACGACAAACATGCAGGAGGTATAGGGGGCACAAAGACGAATCGAAATCACATAGCATTGCAGGAACAGAAATGCCTTCGTCATGCGGTACAGGACGTTGAACGGGAGGTCGCGTGAACAGCGATTCCGCTGGAAGTCAGCATTTGCGAACCGGCTCCCGAGGCAGTAGGATGGACAAGTATTCAAACGTTGAATTGGCCGACATGCACCTCGCGTATGGAGCTGCGGATTACAACGGGCGCGCCGCTCTTCGCTTGTACCAGAAACGTTTCCCGCACAGGCGTGCTCCTCATCATACAATTTTCGCACGTGTGCCCAGAAGGTTACGTGAGACTGGTTGTTTCACAAGAGGAACCATAAATCGAGAGCGAACGACGAAGACGCCAGACAATGAGGAGAAGGTCCTACGTCTTGTAGAAGACAAATCGACTACGAGTACTCCAGCGATAGGCCAAGCATTGGGTATTTCCCAATCCACTGTATGGAGGATACTGTCAACAAATCAAATGGGTTCATATCATCTGCAACGCGTCCAATCATTGGAGCCTGAGGATTATCCACTCCGGAGGACGTTATCCCTCCTACTGCCTCGGGAACCGGTTCGCAAATGCTGACTTCCAGCGAGATCGCGGTTCACGCGACCCCCCCGTTCAACATCCTCTACCGCATGACGAAGGCATTTCGGACCCTACAATGCTATGTGATTCCGATTCGTCTTTGTGCCCCCTACACCTCCTGCAAGTTTGTCGCACTGGTAGTGAATCACCCTGTAGAAAACAGTCATCCAATAAATCCACAAATGCCTTGCTAGTGTGTGAATGAGCAACCCACAAATTCCAGTCAATATCTGGGAAATTAAAATCCCCCATTATAAGACACTGATTTACTGGCCCACTCTATTTTCCTGTACAGTGTCTTATTATACTGATCAGAGTCATTAGGCCTATAGCACACTCCTACTCTCAATTTTTATCTCCCAATGCTTATGTCACACCAAAGTGACTCGACACTGCACTGTCCAGCGATGTCGACTGGCTTCACTTCCTTGGATTTTATGTATTTTTAACTAATAGCATAACCCCCCCTCCCTTCTTATCCTGTCTATCATTCCTGTACACATTGTACTCCCCAAATTCGAGTTTTGCATTTCTTATATCTGTGTGACACCACGTCTCTGAAATTCTAACAATATCTGCCTTTGACGTTTTTAGCACTACCTCAAATTCATCAAATTTATTTACCAAATTCCTAGCATTCGTGTACATGCAAGTATTCATGCACGTGTTGCTATTCTTAGCTACCCTAACACAACCCATGTGTTTACTTGGACCGCAATGACTCCCAGCAGTCTTGAAATATCCTGTATCTTTTTTCATGCTGCTGTTCATTCCAAAAGAAGCAGTGCTAGAATCACTTTCACCTGTGCCAGTGGCTGCTCTTAATTTATTAGTCTTTGTATCCCCCCAAGCTAACAGTTTTCCGACCCACTGCCTCGAAAGCATCAGCAAATATTCTTGCATCCTTTCTATTTAAATGTATCCCATCCCTGTAGAAGCAGTCTCGCCTGTTAAAAACTTACTGTAGAAGCAGTCTCTCCTGTTAACAAGTTACAAAACAGCACTAGTCCATCAGGCAATAAGGAAGATAGATAAGCGGTATAGCACACTCAACTTAAGCGAGGAGCCCCTTCCGCCCAGACGACACAAGAAACAAAACTAGATAGATGGGCAAATAAGACAGTCCATGGCAGACAGACTGTCTGCGCGGTAGCACAGTGGTACTGCCACCGTCCTCCCCACACCGGGTGGAAAATGCCCAGGTTCGAATCCCGTCGATGACGCGAAGAACTTTAGTGAGCTTTTTTCACTCCGTGGCTGAGTTAGTCGGTCTCAGGCGTAGATAGCAAGGTTTTTTCCCTCAGACACTGGGGGTTTTTCGTCCAGCAAAACAGGCAAATCGACCAGAGAACATACGCAATTTACAAACACGAATACGGTTAATGTAATCATTTACGGGTAACCCTAATATAATAATAATAATAATAATAATAGTCCATGGCAGACACTACAATGACCTCGATCAAAATGACATCGATTACACTGCTTCAAAGAAATACAGGACTTACAAGCTGGACCCTCTTCCGCGAGACTAGGTTTCATGCTGGCCATCCAAGACCAGTTAATCAACAACAGAAACTATAGAAAATAAATTGCAAAGGAGCCCGGAATATCAGATGATTCATGATGACGATGCCATCTGGCCTCAGGCACTACTACCCATCACATCACAGTCGGTTGCGTGGTGATCAACCAGACAGAGTACACTAATCGACACTACCAGGCAACCAGGTAATACATCAGAAGCTAGCGAGGAAATGCCACTTGACCAAAGAATGTTGTGTCTTGTTAGACGTATGGATCCCAGTCAGTAAGAGAGTCCCTAACCCCCAAGCTGGACTGGGACTGTGATAGGATCATCCCGCGCAACAGAATGGGCATAACACTTGTGGAGATGATGGAAAAGCTACCTAACTGATTGACATATTGGTGCCCAAACCTAGGATTCAAATAAAAAAAAACCTTGAGAAAAAATTAGGAAGTACACGAACCTGATACATGAGGTCATCATCATCATACTCATTGAAACATTCGTCGAGCAGATGCTGAAAAACGCAATTTAACTATTTACAAACGACCTAATTAGCCTTCCATGCTGCAAATGGGAATGCCCTGCAGCAGGGAAGTTTACCGCCCCCTAGCCCCGTGGAGGCAGGTCGATACTATCCTTTTCAAATTTACAACAATTTTCAACACTAAATACATAGAAATCAAATTGCTTTGATCTGAACCACAATCAAAAATCTTTTGCCAGGCTTCTTACAGTTCACACAAGTAGGCTTATGTCTCCTTTGGACACTGCTTGAGAAAATGACTTCTGCCGTCGCAATAGCCACACTGGTTTTAACTTACAATTCTTCGCTAGATTAAGTAATTCCACCAGCGGAATTACTTAACAAGTGCAGGTCACTGTTCAAAAAAAGCCGTGAATTAGGGTTGAATTTGAAAGTGTCTGCAATTCTGCCCAAACACGATAAAAGTCCAGGGGTAAACTGTCAAACTCGCAACAGAATTAAAACATTTGGGAGTCATGCTCGATAGGAATCTATCCTTCACACCACATCTGACATACATCAGGAATAAAATCAGAAACTATTCTGCACTCTTTGCAAGAGTCACCCGTAAGGACTGGGGCTTGAGGAAAAGGACCCTCGCCCTCTTCTATACGACAGTATTCCTGCCAGCCATTTCATATGTCTCCGGAGTCTGGTACCATAAAGCGACCACCGCGGTCAACAGGAGAAAACTCGAGACGATACAAAGATATACCCGGCTAACGATCTCCAGAGCATGCAGAACGGTGAGTACTCACGCGCTGCAGGTCCTTATGGGTGCCCTCCCCCTGGACCTGGAGATCGTTCGTCGCGGAATCCTACACCACCTCAGCAAAGGAAAAACGTCCACCTGCCTGAACTACATGATTGACTTAGCCAATGACCCTAAAATGGAAAAGAAGCGACTCACACTGCATCTCCAACAGACCTGGCAAACCCGCTGGGAAAATTCAATGAAATAAATAAATAAATAAATAAATCTTTATTGTTAAGTAGATTTACAGCACAATATCCCATCACGGCGACGAGCGCCAGGGGTTCACATATAGATAACATAAGTACAAATTCAAATGGCTACAAAATATAGCGAACACATACAAAAGGCTACAAAATACAGATTGCAAATGCAAAAAGAAATACAAATACATCATAAAAACAAGGAGCTGAACACAAATAAAGAAAAACAAATACAAGTTGGCAGTGATTCAGGTTTCAAGAGCTTTGATAAACTTGTGTCTGTCCTTCTTTTTACTTATTATGGTGTCGATGTCGGCGTCCACACGGTTGAGGGCAGCGAGCATCTGCTTGGGCAGAAATCTTTCGGTGAGTACAAGCCTGTTGTGGTGAGCCACAAGTGCTGGTACCGACCTTAGGCTTGGCTGTGGAATCCTCCAAGAGCAAGCATTCCAAATATTTGGAGATGATATTTGGCCTGAGATGAGTTTGGCTGTGAAGACCAGCCTCTTTTCAACGATCAGGAACTTCAACCTCGGGATGTCGAGTGCTTGTGCCATCATGGTAGTTGTGGTAGCGGGAGGTAGCCGAAGCTTGTTATTCGCCCATTTCAGTAGCCAGTATTCAGCAGTGTACACCCGCTTAAGGTTTGTATGTGCAGCAGAGGCCCATATTTCTGCACCATAGAGAATGGCAGGGTAGACGGTGGAGGTGATGAACCTTTTAACAGTGGCAGGATGTCGGACGTGTAGCAGCTGCTGCTTTGAGATCCACCGTAGACGAGAAAATCTGGTACTGAGTTTGTCGATCTGGTGGACAAAGGACATCTTTTGGTCGAACAGAACGCCAAGGTCTGTGTGCGAGGGTACGTTTGGTATTCGTACCCCTGCGAGTGAAACGTTGAGTACTGTCGGCATGGATTTAAGGGAGAATATAACCTGAGCAGACTTCAGAGGGTTGATTTTTAGATTGAAGTTTGCCAGGTACAATTCTAGATCCTTAAGTTGGGAATTGATCCTGTTGCTAAGCTGGGCGGGGTCGTCGCCAGGGTTAATTGGAGT
The DNA here is from genome assembly GCF_048544385.1 of Mastigoproctus giganteus. Classification (NCBI taxonomy): domain Eukaryota; kingdom Metazoa; phylum Arthropoda; class Arachnida; order Uropygi; family Thelyphonidae; genus Mastigoproctus; species Mastigoproctus giganteus. The sequence continues at coordinate 214,553,809 of NC_143578.1, forward strand.
CAGCAGTTTGAAGTCATCGGCATAGCATAGGAGACCATTCGTTGAGGCAATAATGGGCACGATGATGGCTGTGAACAGGACACCAGACAGGACACCCCCCTGCGGTACTCCAGCAGTAATGTCGCAGGATAGGGTATGTTGCTGCCGATGGAGAATAAGTATTCTGTGACTGAGAAGTGATTCCAAAAAGCACAGCATATCACCTCGAATGTGAAAATTCTCCTTAAGTAGGAGGAGCAAGGCCGGAATCGACACGGCATCAAAGGCTGCGCTTATGTCGAGGTATGTGGTTGCTAGCTCAGCTCTTTGTTCGAATGCTGAGAGAATACGTTCTGTGGTGGCTGCCAAGTTAGTGATTGATGATTTTCCTGCGATAGCATAATGGATTTCAGGTGGTTTCGTCTGGAGGATTTGTTGAGTGATTGTGGGTAGCAAAGCCTTTTCAAAGCCTTTTCACCTTTTGAAAGGTGAAATCACCCGGAAATTCGTGCCTACAATTCAGACGGTATATCCAAAATATCCCCACTGACTGTCTTCAGGACTCCTGGTCACATACCTACTCACCGGACACGGTGCATTCAGACACAAGTTATCAAGCTTCCGACTCAGTGACACTCCTCTCTGCCACTGTGGTCAAACAGAAACATGGGAACACCTCATGTATCACTGTCACCTGTATCACGATCTACGCTGCCGGCTCATCACTGAAATTCGATTCACACTGCAAAACCAGGAACACCTCATCCTAGAAGAAGAAGACAGCTACAAAGCGCTAACAAAATTCGCTCAGGGCCTCTTCAGCAGAAGACGGACCTTCCCCCAGCCGCAATCACTGCAATGAAGAGGATGCAAGTACCCATCAAAGCTGACCATAATCTGAAAAACAATTCGACACCACTAAGAACAACCAGAACAAATCAAACCTGCAGGGATCCGACTTCATAACAGAAGGAACAAAATGAAATCGCAAATGCACATCCAAACTGACTGGACTAAATAACCTCGGATGGGATCATAACCAATGAATGGCTACAAAATAAACTGGACTTTTGTAAACCTCGGACGGGACAATGTACCAAAAATGACATTCCACCGGCTGAAGAAACTGCAGAGTCTCTCTGCACACTAGCCTTATTGGCGATCTGACCTGGCGCCCTTGCCTGGCCCACTTTTCTTCGCTTTCCCTGGCTGGGGGGGGGGGAGGTAACGGTTACTCTGTCTCCTTCCAGGCGCGTCCGTAGCCAGGTGGGCAGGAGCAGCAGTGTGTAGCACACGCTTCTTGATTAGACCGGGGTTCAAGCCCGTGCCCACCAAATACGGAGGATGCTGAAAGGTCAGGGAATGACCCCCGCATATCCCAGGAACAATATGGCCTTAGTTGCTAATGCTCCTAAAAACCAAATAATAACAATATGTCTCCTTCCCTCCTTGCCACCCACACTTTCCTTCTGGTGGGCCATGGGCATGCCCCACCAAATCTTGGAGTCACCCTCCCTATGGACTCCATTCTTCTGTCTGTCGCCCCCCCAGCCTTCAGGCTCCCTCCCACTCTACCTGCACGCAAGCGAATGCCCCACACATTCAAATTTAACTACAGCATAATTAGATTGGCCCACAGTTTTCGGCCTCACAATTCTAGCACAACTACCAGGCGATAACCTCTCAATTTTTTTTTTTTTTTACTTAGTTATTTTTATTTTTTATTTTATTTATTTTTTTATTTTTATTTTTTTTTTAGGTCCTAGCCACTGAAATCTCAGGAAACTAGGTGACAGGACCTGCCAGAGTACTTATTTAAATTATTGGTGTACCTGGTCTGCCTCCACCGGGACGAAGTGTGGGCAACGTCTGGCCTCAGCAGAGGCCTGGCGGCTAAATGGCCAGAAGAACAATGGTACACAACACTACTCATGTACAATATCATGTACACTTTAATGTAAATGATAATGTAAACGTACAATGCAAACTACGCGGAGATGAGAAAAACCCCTGGTGCCGTTTGACCCCAAACACACTTTACACTTTACACTTTTTACACGATAGGAGGGAGTATATAATGAGAGCCCTCTCGTCAATTCGGCCCTGGAAGGATTGTGCAAGGCTCAAGGGGTAGAATTTTTTTCAGCCTGGTCTGTACTTGTTAACAGGAGAGATTGCTTCTACAGGGATGGGATACACTTAAATAGAAAGGGTGCAAGAATGATTGCTGATGCTATCGAGGCAGTGTTAGGTGGGTCGGAAAACTGCTAGATTGGGGGGGGCATACAAAGACTAATAGATTAACAGTAGCCACTGGCAGAGGTGAAGGTGATTCTTGCACTGCTTCTATTGGAATGAGCGGCAGCCTGGAAAATAAGATGCAGGATATTTCAGAGACTGCTGGGAATCACTGGGGCACAAATAAACACATAGGTTGTGTTAGGGTAGCTAAGAAAAAGAACAGGTGCATGTATACTTGCGTGTACACCAATGCGAGGAGTTTAGTAAATAAATTTGATGAATTTGAGGTATTGCTCAAAACATCAAAGGCAGATATTGTGGGGATTTCAGACACGTGGTGTCACACAGATATAAGGAATGCAGAAATGGAATTTGGGGAGTACAATGTCTATAGAAAGGATAGACAGTGTAGGAAGGGAGGAGGGGTTATGCTATTAGTTAAGAAATACATAAAATCCAAGGAAGTGAAGCCAGTCGACATTGCTGGAGAGTGCAGTGTCGAGTCAGTTTGGTGTGACATAAGCATTGGGAGATCAAAATTGAGAGTAGGAGTGTGCTATAGGCCTAATGACTCTGATGAGTATAATAAGATATTGTACAGGGAAATAGAGTGGGCCAGTAAATCAGAGAGTCTTATAATGGGGGATTTTAATTTCCCAGATATTGACTAGAATTTGGGGGCTGGTCACTCACACACTAGCAAGGCTTTTGTGGATTTATTGGATGATTGTTTTCTACATCAGCATGTTCTAGAGGGAGTAATACGCTTGAGGGAGTAATAACTAGAGGGAGTAATACTCTTGATCTAATTATCAGTAGTGATTCTTCATGCATTAAGAATCTGCAGGTAAATGACCCACTAGGTGGCAGTGATCACAGTGTGCTGAAGTGGGATTTACTCAAAGAGGTAACTACCATTAGGGGTAAAGGGAAGGGCTATTGCTTTCGTAAAGGCAACTACGATGCACTGAGACAGTATTTAAATTCTATAGAGTGGGACCAACTGATGATGTTACCAACAGCAAATTCAAAAAGGGAAGCATTCAAAGAACTTATCTTGGAAGCTACTAGGCTGTACATGCCAACTAAGAAATATTGTTCAAGGTTTAGGCCTAAATGGATGTCAGATGAACTAATGAGACATATGGCAGAGAAGAAAAATGCATGGGATACATACAAATTAACACGTGACACAAAAGTCTATGATAGATAAAAGTTGATCTGTAACCAAGTTACAAAGGAGGTTAGGCAGGCGAAGGCAGATTACGAGAAATCTTTGGCAAGCGATGCAAAGAAAAACAGCAAAGAGTTCTTTACTTATGCAAACTCTAGAAGGAAAGGGATGAATCAGATTGGTCACTTGATATCAATGGGTCAACTGTTGATGATCCTGCTCAGATAGCTAACAAACTGAATGAATATTTTGCATGGACATTCATACATGAGGAGTTATTCAGCGAGGGGAATGCCAGAGGTTTATTCAACTCTGGCAGTAGGCTAGAGAATCTTGTAATAACTGAGAGTAAAGTGGAGGAGAAATTGTTGAAAATAAACACAAGAAAGGCACCTGGGTTAGATGGGATCTACCCAGTTATATTAAAGGAGGCAGCAAAGGAAGTAAGCAAACCCTTAGCCATAATTATGAGAGCTTCCTTGGACTCAGGGGAAGTACCCATGGACTGGAAATGTGAAAATGTGACCCCAATTCACAAAGGAGGATCAAAGGGCGACACAAGTAATTATAGACCTGTTAGTTTAACTTCTGTTCCTGGAATATTAATGGAGGCAATGGTTAAAGAAGCGCTGCAGGATCATTTAGACAAGACTTCAGTTATAGCTCAGACACAGCATGGTTTTGTTAAGGGGAAGTCTTGCCTGGCCAATTTGATTGGACACTATGATGCAGTCACAAAAGAACTGGATGCAGGGAATAACTTTGATATTATATACTTGGATCTAAGAAAGGATTTTGATACTGTTGCACATGGAAGACTGCTGCACAAATTGGAGCAGTGTGGCATTGGAGGCAAATTGCTGCTATGGATAAAGGGGTGGTTGAGAGGGAGAAGACAGAGATTGGTAATCAATGGACACTGCTCATCGTGGACTAATGTTTTTAGTGGAGTCCCTCAGGGTTCAGTATTGGGTCCATCATTGTTTTCTGTATTTATAAATGATACTGATGATGGTATATCAAGCTTAATGTCCAAGTTTGCAGACGACACGAAGGTTGGCAGGGTTGTCAAGGATACTACTGACACTATGCTACTGCAACAGGATCTGGAAAGGTTGAGTAGATGGACTGAGAGGTGGCAAATGAAGTTTAACATTGACAAATGTAAAGTACTACATATGGAAAACAGCAACCCCAGAGCAACGTATCAACTCTGTGGTACTACACTGACAGTGGTAGAGAATGAAAGGGACCTGGGGGTGGTTGTGCAGGCAGATATGAAGTTTTCTGAGCAGTGCAGACGGGCTGTAAGAGTAGCTCATGGTGTATTGTCGATGATATATAGGAATTTTTCTAGCAGGGATAAGGAGGTGATTATTCCCTTGTATAAGGCAATGGTCAGGCCACAGCTAGAGTACTGTATACAGGCTGGAGGCCTCATTTCAAGAAGGATGTAGAGATGTTGGAACGAGTACAGAGAAGGGCAACAAGATTAGTGAATGGAACAAAGGGGTGCTCTTACGAAGAAAGGCTTAAGTTTTGCAAATTACAGTGTCTGGAGACTAGGCACCGGCGAGGTGATCTGATAAAGGTGTATAAAGCCTTGAATGGTTTGAGCATGCTCAATGCTGATGGGATTCTTCCTCTTGCTCAGAATAATCACCTGAGAGGGCATAAATTCAAATTGAGAAAAGACAGATGTAGGATAGACGTGAGGAAATTTGCCTTTAGCCAGCGGGTGGTTGGTTGGTGGAATAGACTTCCATCCCTTGTCGTGGAAGATGATAGCCTAAATAAGTTTAAGGCTCAGCTGGACAGGTATTTCGAACGAACCGAGGGGTGAAGTGGTTATTTTTTATTTATTTATTATTATTATTTTTTTTTTGGCTGATTCTGCATAAATTTGCTGTCTTGCATCAAATGGCTCTACTAATGCTAATGCTAGATGTCGAAAGGCAAAACACTTGAAAGACTTCACTGTAAAATATATATCACGCACTTTGTAGGACTGCCAGTGCAGGAACACTCTGCTCTCCTCAATCAGGACATCACGCATCTCTGTGGGAACCTCGATGATCCAATTCTTCGTGTCCTTATTTGAAACCTTTGCCACTGACCTAACCAGAGTACTCTTCTGCGATAGTGCTCTGCTGACTCCATAAGAACTAAATTTCCTCTCATACAACAGAGACAGAAAATCTTCTTTCTCGACATCAGCATCTACATCGTATAATATGACACGTTTTCCTGGCTTTTTCAGGGCCTCAATCTTCATTCCCTTGGCCTTTATAGTCTCACAAGTCAGAACACTTTGAGCGTCTTCTTTGCTGGCCACCTGCAGCACGACTCGGGTGTGTTTGATAATCCTCAGAAGACGAACATTCACGTTCATGAGAACTGGTTAAACGGCTTGTAAAACGACTTGTTTCACAATCTCACTGAACTTTTGACTCTCACTGTCGGATTTTATGAAAACGGCATGCACTTCCACATTCTTTTGTTCGGTACCCTTTTGGGATCGAACGACGTCTGCGTACGAATTGGGCACAACGCTCACAGAGGACTGACTCTTCAGGTGTGCCTTTAGCGACTGGTTTTCAGCGAACACCTGGATCACCTTGGCTTCCAGGGGTTCGCGTACATCGCCGCTCGATTCACCTTGTTAGAATCATTTTACATTTAGATGATTTATGGAGGTTCTCAATGTACAGTTGTATAATCGACTTAATAATGTAAACAGCAATAAGAGCTTAATAGTGGTAATCACCTCAATTGATCTGCTTAGTTACACGGAGTTAAAGTGGAAATAAAATTTAAAATAAGTTAAATTGAATGAATACGGAATTGTTAAAACCTGTAATTAAAATTTGCTCCAGGAAGTAGAAGTGCTCTACCTCGTGCCTGGCTGTCATTTGGAAAAAAAATAATATTAATATGAAACAAGTGAAGCCAATAGTTGGTAATGATAGGAGAGAAAGGAACCTTGTATTTAAAGAATTCCTATGTTCCCATAATGCATTTCTTGACACTTGGGAATCTTATGGGCGTAATATTCCAGACCGGAGAAAGGTTGGTTGGTGATTTCGTATTTGGAACGTTAAATTTAGTGTTATGGCGACCCCATTCTACGACAAGCGCCTCGTTTGGAAGATTTTGTAATTAGATCCTAATTTAATAATTGCAATGGCTGAATCGACTAGGGGGTTGTGGTTGTGAGAATGTACACGTTGTGCAAGTTCGGTGCTCGTTTGATTGGTTTTGAAGCTATTATAATGGTAATAAGCACGTGTATTGGAAGTTTTTGTGGTGCCGTATTTTGGGGTGGTTCTCCCGATGTAGCATGCGTTACAACACTTGTTTCATATTAATTTTTTCAATTTTTTTTCAAATGACAAACAGGGACGAGTAGAGCACTTCTGCCTTCTACTTGTAAGATTTTATATCTTACAATTAAAATATTTTATACACAGGAGAGATTAATTAAAAGTAAAGCTTCTGGTGTAACATATGGGGTGGCGAAACTTTACCAGTCACAGATGTTTTTTTAAGATAATGGGTCACTCCCTAGGGATTAAATTTAAATTAGACAAGGTTACAAGAAAGGAGGGGTAAACCAAGAAAAGACTAGTACATGGGGTGCGCTTCAGCTCCGAGCACATGGGAATAAACCAAAACAACGGGAACAGGTAGCAACGGCTGTTGATAAATAGTTGGGAAAATACTAGTTCTAGAAAACAATATTATTATTATTATTATTATCATCAGTTTATTTCTCTTAGGAGAACACCCGGTTACAGCCACTGGCTAGAGGGTATCATACATATACAACTATGTTACAAAATATACATGTATGTTACAGTTATAAAATACATAATATCTGATTTATAAATACACTTCATCTGGAATATAGAATATTTGAGTTATTAATTACTCGCAAAGGCTTTTACTACTGAACTACTGTAAACTGGTAAGAACATAATACCGTGACAATTGAAGCATACCTTCTGCTTAAACACATACACAAATGGTTAGTTAGTTAGTTAGTTATTTGGTTTTTAGGAGCATTAGCAACTAAGGCCATATTGCTCCGGGATATGCGGTGGTCATTCCCTGACCTTTCCGCATCCTCCGTATTTGGTGGTGACGGGCTCGAACCCGGGTCTAATCAAGAAGAGTGTGCTACGCACTACTGCTCCTTCCCACCTGGCTACGGAGGCGCCACACAAATGGGAGTTTCACCGTATTTACATAAACACAAATATTTACAGCCAGACAACGTACAGCATTTGAAATAACAGGAATGACAGCGATACAGCAAAATAAAAAATTTGAAAGTTCAATATTCCAGCAGTCGTCTTCTTCTGTGGGGATTAGAGTTGTGTAGGTAGGACAATCCTGACACCTATTTCTTGATGAGGTCGGGTTTCCTAAAGCCCAGTGGCTTGTGTCTGGCCGAACAAGGTGCTGAAACTGTATCCTTACATCTGTATTTGCAAGTAAGAGTTTCTGAGAACTTCCTTTCTGTAGGATTTGCAATTGCAGAGCTTTTTAGGATTGATGTTGAGGTTGTTGAATAGCTGGATGGTGTTTGCTGGAAAGAATCTTCCGAGGCTATACAACTCCGTAAATACCGCTTTGAGTTGTGGTTCCTTATCTGCAACTCGTCTTGGTTTTTCGCCGGGTATTTTTATCCACTTTCGGGCTTTCGGTGCATCCAGTCGTCCCGTTAAAAGCTGAGCGAGGGTCATTATGTTTCTTGACGTGATTATTTGTCTCCAGGGTGTGACCTCTAAATTGGAGTATAGTATTACTCTTGAGATCGTAAAAAGCTTAGCTGAAATTCTGTTCAGCCATCTCAAGAGCCAGTATTCGAGTCCTAGAAAGGCTTTGATACTGCATTCGGGAGCTGAAGACCAGATTTGTGCCGCGTATATGGGAATAGGAGTAACACATCTGTTGGTGTATTGCTTCGTCAGACCGGGGTCTTTAATACCGGTGATACCGGTGAGCTCCTGCCTGGTTGCCCAAAGCGCCGCGTATGTTTTTTTACGGATGTATGCGAAGTGCGGGCGGAAGGTCAGGCCTTCGTCCCACTTGAGTCCAAGATCAACTTGTGACTGTGCCTTTTGGACGAGGATACGGTTCACAAATATTTCCATTTTGTTTGGCTTTATTTTATTTGTGAAAGTCATTTGTGCCGTCTTTTTTTCATTCAACTGCAGCCCGATACAATCTAGATACTCTTGAAGTTCTTTTATTTTAGTATTAGCCACTTGGTTGTGGTAGTCAGCTTATTTCTGATCTCCTGAGGCAATAAAAAATTTTATATCATCGGCGTATGTGATGAAGTGCTTCTTGTTCTGGGCTAAGAAGGGTTCGAGGGCTATGGCAAAACGTGGGGCAGACCAGACTCCACCTTGCGGGACACCTTTATCAACCTCATACGTTGCGCACATGTTTTCGTTCGTTACCGCAATTTGTCTGCGCCGAAGAGTGCTCTTTAATAAATGGAGGGCATTTCCTGTAAGGTGAAAGTAGTCCCGCAGAATGACTATGAGAGCTGGGATGGATACGTTATCATACGCGGCTGCCACATCTAAAAAGACTACGTCCACCTGCTGCTTGCTGTTTAGTGCTTGCTGAATCCTTAGCAGTGTCCCCATGAAGTTGGTGTTGGTTGATCTCTGTGAAAGTACTGAGTGCAGGTATTCTGGCCTGTGCTTAAAGCAAAGCTCGATAATGGTGTGCAGGATTGTTTTTTCAAAGATTTTTTGCAAAGAGCATCCGATAGCGATTGGTCTGAAGTCTTTTACAGATTTTGGGTTTTTTATTTTGGGGATTGGTTTTACAAAATAGCTTTTCCACAGCTTCGGGAAGTTCTCCTCCATCAAAATTCTCTGGAATATGTGTAGTAGTACATCGATGATGTAACAGCTACAGATTTTGATCATAAATAGTGGGAAATTATTTGGCCCAATTGTTGCTTTATTTGTGAGGCTGTTGATTGCACTTTTTAAGTTGTCTCTGCTAATACTGATTTCCTGTAGATTTTCATTGTTAGTGACAATTCGATTACTATTGATAGATTCCATAAACCCCTGGATTACATCTTGTATCCTGTTATTGTTTGCTTCGCTGTCAATTTGGTTTTCCTTGAGGGGTGTTCCGAAAGTGGCTTCAGTCCATTCCTTAAAGGATGTCTCAGTCATTTTATGCGCGAGGCTTTTTTTGCTGAGAATTCTTTTGACTTTTTTTAGTTTTGCTTTAGCCATACCTATGTGTGCCCGTTTCTTCTCCTTTAATAGTGCGGTGTACCGTATTGCCGGAACATTCCTTTGATCGGTAACATCTGGAGACGAGACGGGAAGTAAATACTTGACAAATGCTCCGATTAGAATTAAGACTGGCGTCTGGCTGTCGGTAATGGCAAGTTTTGTGGATCTAATGAAGAAAAGGTGTTAAGCGAAACAAAGGGTTGCGGAAATGGCGACGGACTTCAAAGGGCGGACTGCCTGGGATATTTACAAATTTATTAAAATAAGAGGTTGGATCAGGCACTGTAGGGACAGCTTGGGAAAGGATAAAATGGGCGAATAGGACAGAGTGAAAGGTTTGATAAAATGAGAAGATTGGTTAAGACCCGGAACAAGGACAGGTCTCAATATAGGGGCGGTACGTGATTTAGATGAACAAAAAGTGAGAACCGGGGGGGGAGAAGGGGACACTGAATTGAGTTTTGTTGGTGATTTTGTGAAGATGAGTTAGGAAGGCGCAGAGTTGAGTTTTTGTGGGTGTTTATGAAAATGAGTTAAGAAGGACACAGAGTTGAATTTTTTTTCAGTGTTGGTAAAAAATGGCTTACTGTGAGACAAAGTTGGGGTATTTGTCGGAGTTAGGTAATATAAGTTAGAAACAAACAAAGTTGAGATAGTTGTCTGTGTTAGTGTAAATGAGTGTTGAACAGGTTTGATGCGGAGAAATGAGAGAGAGATGCCTGTGAAATTTTCTTCTTGTGAATGAGTTTTTTAAAAAGATGGAGCAAAGTCGTAGGCGGAATTAGTAGCCCGATCAGACGGAGCCAAGCCGCGAATGGAAAGTAGCCGGATGAGAAGGGACAAAGCTGCTGAATTAGTAGCCCGACCAGAAGGGCAAAGCCGCAGAATTAGTAATAATAATAATAATAATAGAATCTTTAATTGCAGCAATGATAGACATACAATTAGTCCCGTCACGGCATGGTGGTGCCAGGGGTTCACAAAACATATTTACAAAAGATACATGAGAAAAACATAAGTTACATCAGATAGCACAGTTTTACATTTTCAGTTCGACGAGGATACCCTTCCTATATTTTTTATTATTGACCACTTCTTGGAGGTCCCCGTCGATGGCTTGCAGTGAGGGCCCGATCAAAAGGGGCGAAGCCGCGGAATTTGTTACCCGATCAGACGGAGCCAAGTAGCGAATGGAAGGTAGCCCGATCATGTGGGGAAAGGCCGCAGAAGGAAAGATAGCAGTCCCCGTAACGACGGAATAGGACCGTACGGCAAAGAGCCAGCCCAGCCCAGACGGAACAGTGAGTTTCAGCAGAGTAACAGAACTGTGACCTGCACGAAAATTCTCTAGAAGTCTATTCCCTAAAATTCTCTAGATGAATGCCCTTGGCAAACGATGATACCAGTCCCAAACAAGGAGCTGAAGGCCCCAAAACGGAGAAGGCCAATTCGTAAAATTAAGTAAGTGACTAGTTATATAGTATTCTTACTAACCCCTAAAGGACTGTAGGAACCCTAATATCACATTAGTAGAAGTTTAGAAAGATATTAAGGGAATGATGTACAAACTCTAATATCAGACCGGAAGAAGTTTAGGAAGATACTAAGGGAAGGATGTACAAAAAGTTAAATATATATACATAAATATAGGGATAAGTCAGATGATAGTTATGGGTTTGATTAATGTATAATTATACATATGTAGAAAGGCAAAGGAGATAAATTTGATATTTGTTATTAGTTATTGCTAACATATATATGTATGATAAATTTTGGAAGGGAAGGGTAGAGAAATACAGAGAAAAGAATAGCCTTCTGCATGTAGCTAACTCTTGGGACAAGCATTAGTCCAGAAATTGATGTTAAATGTACGATTTATCTTGATTAGAGAAAGTTTGTGAAATTATATTCCCCAAGACGAAAAGGGGCACTAAATAAATCAGAAGTTAAGAGTGGAAATTCCTAAATCAATTTATAAAGTAAGAATTTGATTTACAATAGGGGAAAGGGTGTTAACTAAACCTCTTAAGTATTTATTATTCATGTGTGAAGAAAGAAGGAACTATAGCAGTTTTGTGTAAGGATATTGATTATGTTGTGTAGAAAGAAATAACCCTTCTAGTGTAAACCCAATGTACTTAATTGCATATATATCTGATGCTACATAGGCAAATTTGGATAATATTAGTATGTGCCTGACATTTGATCACTTTATCATGTTGTATGTATATGGAAATAAACTATGTTATTTATTAATTAGTGAGTTCGTTATTCTTGAACACTCAGCCTTTCCGAAGGGAATTATACATAATTGAGAAGTTCCCTGGAACTTGAATTCTCCTGTGACTTACACATCTGACTGTGAATCGAAAGTCAGATGTGTAAGTGGGGCTACAAGGCAAGGGGTCTATATATCTATTAGGGAACAAAACAAAGAATATTTAATATTAATATTAAATAAATTCACAAAAAAAAAGAAGTAAAGACATCATTTTCCTCCCCCCCCCACATACTTCCTTGAGCAAATTTTAATTACAGGTTTTAACAATTTCGTATTCATTCAATTAAACTTATTTTAAACTTCATTTCTTGCTATTTACATTATTAAATCATTGATCATGTAAACATGAAATCTCTGACGTACAATATTCATATCTTTGAAGTTTCCATCCGGTCATCCTTCATCATTGGAATCCTGTCTGAGACGCTTCACAGCAGTTCTCTGAGTAGACTCTTGATCCATAGAGTCATTTGATGAGACACTGTCCAAACAGACCTTGAGTCACTGTCCAGTGAGAGTGACTCAAGGTCTGTTTGGACAAACGTTTGAGCACAACTTGCGCCGAACGTGGCCCTAAATTCCCAGCTCTGCCCTCTGCAATGTCAGAAGTACCAGGTTCAACGAACTCCATCTCTTCTAAGTCCAACCTTTGGACCTAGCATTCCGTTTGGCCGAACAGACATGGTTACAGTTATTGACAAGGCTTAATAAAATACAGATAATAAAAATATTTTATCAACATAGTTCCGAAAATGCTTGGTTCCCGAGTTATTAACCGAAATGTCTTATCTCCCACATTTTCTTCATCACAAAGTACTGACAGAATCTGGTTGTTTTCATTCCGACCATGTACTCAAATCAGGGGAAAGAACGATCACCCATGACCTCCATGGGAATATTATTCTTAGTTTCTTTTAGTTTCTTTGTAAATAATAAGAGGAGTTTACCTCAATATAGTATGGAGAACACATCAGTATAATACCCTCCAGAATTTAAAACGAAAAAATAGAAAAACTTATATTAGAGTAACAAATAATTAAAAACTAATTTAACGCAATAAAAATCAATTTAACGCAATTAAAGGAAGCTTCGTGAAAAATTAAGAAATTACCTACATCCTAACGATTGGTCTGTATTGAAAACCTCAATAGATTTGCTACGGGAAGCACAAGCCTCAGAAATAAAAAAACATACACTATAATAAATTGCAAACATTATCGGCAAGGTCAAGATACGTTCATGCGAATTTTAATACATTGTTGCGGGCTTGCGACCAAGTTCATACAAATTGGGTGACAACCCCCCCTCAGACACACAACGTACTACCACAGAAAATGTCAGCTAGTTCACGAACACCCCCTCACCCAGTATCCAACGAACCGACATATCAACAGGTTACAAATCTTTCCTCGTGTACACTATCGCAGGACCAGATTTCACTTTTATCCAAACGATTAAACTATAATTTCCCACCTCGAAAACTGCCTAAAAAACAGTGCGTAATTGATATTGAATTTGGACTTCGTAATGTTCCAGAGAAAGATTTCTTTATTCAACAAGTTAACCAACTGGTGAATAACATAAAAGAAACGCGGCTTCCTAAATAGAATACACATGACAGTTCAGCTTTACGAGAACTTCGGGGAAATAAGGACTTTATTATACAGAGGGCAGATAAAGGAGATACAGTGGTAATATTAGATAAACCTGATTGTATTAATGAGTTAGATTCAGTTGTTTCAGATACCTCCACTTATCTTGAAGTAGACCCGGCACTGTTTACCAATTTGGTCAACCACGTATCGAAAAAACGACTACATTACTATGGCTCAGTTAAAAGATTTGAATGCCAGAACATACAATATTCCTGCACTTTTCGGTCAGGTAAAATTACACATGACTGGATTTCCTATTCGACCTATTATTTCCTACAGCAACTCGTCATTTTCATCCTTAGCCACACATATATATAGAATTATAAAACCCTTTAGACAGTTGGGATTAACAAATACGATACATCATTTAATAATCTTAAAGACTGTTCATTTGGCGACAATGACAATTTATTCTCATTCGATGTTACCTCGTTATAAACGAATGTAAACGTTGAATACACATTAGATATTATTTGGGATATGTTAAATAAAAACTCGACACCGATTAATTATACGAAGCTGCCTATTAAGGAAATTTTTCACTTAATTAAACTGTTAGTTGATGCTAACTACATCATCACCTTTCGAGACAAGGTGTACAAACAAATTTTTGGATTACCAATGGGTTTGAGCCTGAGTGGCTTAATGTCAGAGATCTATCTCTCAACGATTGAGCAGATACATTTGACACCTTTTCAACCCCGTATCACATACTATGGGAGGTATTTAGACGATGTTCTTGTTATTACTGATAGTAGTACTATCCAAGACATTTTACATTCGTTTAATAATATTCATTCTAGACTCAAATTTACATTGGAAAGGGAGGATACGGATACTAAGTCATTAAACTTTATAAATTTCACGCTTACTCGGGACTGGAATAAAATCCAATTTAGCATCTATGGAAAACCTACCATTATAAATAAATAAATAATAAATTTTCATTTATTGCAACTACAGGAAGCCCATCACAGCACTAGCCTAGGGGCATAAATTCAGTACAAAGGAGACAAATATATATATATAAAAAAAACATACATAGAATATTCTATATATACATTAACAACGAATATGAATTATAATGATCAAAAATATATATTGCAGAACATCACATTTGGCTCTCGGATGTAGTTACTGGGTTGCCGGCAGGCAGCTGTTTGTATTTCTCATAATTTGTTTCGAGATGAGACTCCTGTAGGCTTCAGAGTTGAGCAACCTCTTACAATCAATGTTGTGATAATTTATGAGGTGAAGGGATGCATTGGGGAACATCCTGTCCATTTGTTTTAGTCTTGAGAGTTTGGACCTGAATTGTTGTTGGTTTCTTGAGTTTTCTCTGTTGATGGGAGCTATTATGTTGGCTAGGTTTGGTGAACTGGACGCAGAAGTAATTAACTTTGCAAGAAGCATGACTCCAGACTCGTTGATCATCTGTAGCAGAGGCTTTGTTTTTAGGTTTTGATAAAGCCTGGATATTGTACGTGGAAAACGAAACTTATTGTTCAGCTATCTAAGAACCCAATACTGTAGGGCAATGAATTTTTTTACGGTAACTTGAGGAGCGCCGGACCAGATTTCGGAGGCATAAGACAGAATGGGAAAAATGCATCTCTGAACATGGTTTATGACTGTTTTTCTATCTTGAATCGCCGCTGTTTCTTGCTTGATCAGCCATTTTGATTTTTGCATTTTTTTTGACAACATATACATAGTGAGAATTAAATGAAAGATTTTTGTCAAAAACAACTCCTAGGTCTTTGTGAGCATATACGTTGGGAAATGAAATATTTGCAATTTTAATTTCTATGTGGTTTGCTTGTTTCTGTAAGGAATAAGTTATTTGAGCAGATTTGTTTGTATTTATAGTCAGATTGACATTCTTCAGATACTCGATGATTCCGCACATCTGTAAATTCGCATCATGGCTAACCTTGGAAATGTCATCACAGGATTTGGAAATAATAAACAACTTTAAATCAACGGCATAAGCCAGCAGATTTGGATTCTCTTGTAGAAGTGGTTGTAGAGATGCTGAAAATATAACGCTGGAGAGAACACCTCCTTGAGTGGTTGTAACAAGAATATTATCAGTATTAGTGGGGAAGTTGAGATTTCCATGATTTAGGCTGTACTGTAGATAGGATATAACCATTGTACCAATGAGGAAATGCTTTTCAGTATTTCAATGGCTTTCTTGTGATCAATGTTGTCGAAAGAACCTCTGATGTCTTAGTAAAAGACATCGCATTGTGCTTTATCCTGAAACGCAGTTTGGATGCACACAATGGTGTCAGTTAGGCTTGTTGTTGTGGAGCGCCCTGTAGGACCAATAGGAATGTTGACGGGTGCATTAGCGAAGCTCGCATCCTGAAGATATGGCAGCATGATCTTATCAATAATTTTAGCGTTTATTGACGGTACAGCAATTGGACGATAGCTTATATGGTTATTACTACTAGCCTGTTTTGGAATCAGGGTAATCTTGGAAGGAATGGCTGTGAGATGCAACTGGAAATAATATGAACTTAACAATCAATGATGAATGCACTGGACATTTTAATAATTAAACTAGGGATGCCGTCAGGGCCTTCACTATTATCAATTCGTAGTTTGTTAATAATTTTCTGAAGTGTATTCTTGTTTACAAGAATACACTTGTTGGTTGATTAGCAGGACTTGACTAGGTAGCATTTCATGTTGAACGCTATTTGCGTGTTTATAAGAATTGAATTCTTTAAATCTGTTTTGCATATTTTCAGCGTAGATGTCAAAATTGCATGTTTGCATATTAAATTTTATCCATTCAAAAGTCTGTTCATGCTGCGAGGTAGCTCTTGTTTTTGAAAAAGTGCTCTTTTATTCTGCTTGAGCCTGAACGTTAAATAATTTTAGTACGCCTGAATTTATTTGAGCTGAAACAATGCTCTGCTCTTTTTATACTTTATGTATGTTGATGAAGTGCCGTACTTCTTGCACTGCCTGTGGCATTTTTGTTTTCTTTTAAAGTATGGTTTTAGATAAGATCTGAAACACTGTTTGGATTGAGAAGAAAGTCTTACAAGTTTGTATTCTGACTCTATTTTTAATTGATTTAACCATTTTGTTATTAGAAATGTGGCGTCCTGAATAGGCATATTTTTAAGAGAATCCCATGGATAGAATTTTAGGAGCTGCAAAATCTTTTCTTTCTAAAGGAATTTAATTGATATTCTTTTAGTGATTTCTAGAGGCGAGCGAGGATTCCCACAGAAAATTGCTGTTTGCAGTTCTATACTTTTGTGGTCAGATCTAAATGTAATGTTGCTGCTACGTTTTCCTTGAAGTTGAAGATTGCAGTAAACTAGATCAAGCGCTTGATTAACTCTTGTAGCAGGGACGTTGATATTTTTAGCTCCTACAACTAATAAGGAGTCGGACAGAAACTTCATTTGTAAATTATATTTCGGCAGTGGGAGATTAAATTCACCCATTATAATTATGTTAGATTGAGACTTATGAACAGTGATTATCCAGGTTATTATTTCGTTAATAATATCATCAGTTGGTCCAGGCGGAATATAAATATTATATATTTGAAGTAGTGAAACTTTAACTTTGATCAGAAGAGAAATTCCTTCAAAGTTGTAGGAACAGGAATTGTAGTTGTTAATAACTTGAATGTTGGATTTTAAAATAATTGCTGACTCTCCACCTATTCGATTAATCCTAGATGTCATGTATGGAGTGTAATTCAGATTTTTCGGCAGTAGAAAAACATCCAGAAGAGGCTCTGGATCCATGTTTCAACTAAACCAGGCGCGGGCAAACTATGGCCTGCGGGCCGCATGCGGCCTGCCGCACATTTTTTGTGTGGCCCGCGAGCTTTAATTGTATTTTCGAAAAATGTTGACTTATGCGACGCCTTTTTGAAAACTAAATTTGTGTATGTAACACATTATAGAATTTGAAGAGTTGTAAATTGTTTTATCATCTCTGTATTGTTCAAATTGAGATAGAATTTGAAATTGAGCGCGAACCAGAGCGAGCCAACTGGCGCTTTTACAACTGTATAATTTGCGATTATAAACTAACCGCGCGAAACTACGGTAACAAACAACCGGTGATGACGAAAACGGCTTTGCTGCGGTGGCGGAGTAATAGGATAGGACCGCTGATCGGCCGCAGTTCCAATCTGTTTTCTCTGACGGTCATCCCGCAGTTAGTTTTTTTTTTTTCGTTATCTTCGGTTATCATCTTGGTGCCAGTAGTGATAAAAATAATATTTGCGCCCTTTTAAAAATGAATAAAAACCAAAAATTTAACAAGAGCATCGTGTCTTCAATGAAGAGTGGAACGCAAAATATGTTTTCGCTAACATAAATAACGAGAATATTTGTCTCATCTGCCGAGAGAGTGTCTCAGTGTTGAAAGAGTACAATATTAAAAGACATTTCACAACTAAACATTCCGAATATGGTGCCAATTCAACTCCGGAAGGGAGAAAGAAAACTGCTGATGGATTGATTCAAAATTAATCTAGACAACAAAATGTGTTTACGCGGCTACCTAAGGAACAAGAAGCAACTGTAGAGGCTAGTTTTGTTATTTTTCATAAAATTGCAAAAAGCAACGAGCCTTTTCTCTGATGGAGACTATATTAAAGAATATATGACCGAAGCTTGTGGAATTATATGTCCTGACATTAAACACAAATTTGAGAATATATGTTTATCTCGGCGAACCGTAGTAAGAAGAATTGAATGTATCGATACAAATTTGAATGAGCAATTATTATCGGTATTAGAATCCATAGCATGGTACTCGACAGCTTTCGACGAAAGTAACGACCAAACGAATACCGCGCAGTTATTAATTTTTATACGTGGGATACGTGGGTGTACCTCTAATTTTGAAATTATTGAAGAGCTTCTTTCAATGGAAACTCTTAAAGACCAAACAACTGGAGCTGATATATTTGAAAAAGTTGAAAAATGCTTAACAAGATATAATTTACAATGGAACAAAATGGTAAGCGTAACAACTAACGGAGCACCAAGTTTGACAGGTGAAAATGTTGGAGCGTTAAAGAAAATTCAGGATAAAATTTGTGAAAATTATCCTGATTATAATTTAATTACAATTCATTGTATTATACATCGACAAGTATTATGTAAAAATGTGTTAAAAGTTGAAAATTTCACATCTTGTATTATTAAACTAGTAAATTTAATACAATCGAGGGGCCTCAAACTCAGACAATTCGTTAATTTTCTTCAAGATATTGAATCCGAGTACACAGATATTCCTTATCATAGCCAAATTCGGTGGCTTAGCTTAGGAAAAGTTCTTCGACGAGTATGAGATCTTAAAGATGACATCATTCTATTTTTAAAACTGAAAAATATTAAGGACTTTCCCGAATTAACTGATAATAACTGGATTTGCGATTTTGCGTTTACCCTGGACATCGTGACACACTTAAATACTTTCAACACCGTGGTACAAGGGAAAACGTTATACGCACATGATATGGTAAAATGTTTCAATGGATTTCAATTAATACCCAGTTGTTCCTTCGACATTTATTGATTAACAAGGTAGACCAATTTCCAACCATGAAGTTACTGAAAATTCCAGAAAATAAATTTGAAAAATATTGTGAAATTACCAACGCTTTGAATGACGACTTTTCACGAAGATTTGCCGACTTCCCAAAAATTGAGACAAGTTTCGTAATAGTGCGCGACGCACCGAGTGAACTACAACTTCAGATTATAAATCTGCAGTGTGATGCCCATTTAAAGGAACTGCACCGTTGTGAGGAAATCTGTAAATTTTACAATACTCTTAATTCGAACAAATTCGAGGAACTTAAAGATTTTTCCCGAAAAATGTTGGTTATTTTTGGATCAACCTACATATGAGAACAAACATTTTCCATCATGAATCTAAATAAAAATTCTTTACGATCAAATATCACCGATGAACATTTACAAGCAGTTTTAAGAATCTCAACTACAAAATTGACACCCACAATTAAAAAAAAAAATTAAAAGATGTAAAGTGTTCCATTTATCCTATTAAATTCTTGGTTGTTAGAGAATAATTTTTTTATTCTATATTTCTTCATGAAAGTAAATAATATATTTCTAAAAATAGTATTTTACGTGCGGCCCGTCTTCTTTTTGAATTCCTAATGTGGCGCTTCAGCCAAAACGTTTGCCCAGGCCTGAACTAAACAAATTATATCATGAGTTTCTTATAATAGCTATCACCTGTTCACCTATAAAAGATCGATCATCTTTAATCAATTTCTAAATGCTTATAAATATTCAACAACGGAATCTGCTTTGGGCTAAGAAATACAAATATTAACTAGCATGTTTTTAAACAGGGGTTATCCCCTTGCTGCAATAATCCGAATTAGGGTACAAGCTAAGGATAGGATACAAAAAACTACACCAACCGACAAGAGTAACATAAAAAAATACTTTATTTCTGTCCCATAAGTTGAACAGTGGCACAAACAGCTTAACAGATTCTTTAAAGATACCGAATTTAAAATTGTAGCCAGGACAATACGGAAATTATACACTATACTGCCGACCAGGCTACCCGGGTAGGTAAAGTGCCTGCCTGGCAACCTAAAGGTCGCAGGTTCGATTCCCGCCTCGGGCTGGATATCACGATGGTGCCGAACCAACCTGTTGGTTGGATATCCTGGCCAGAATACACGAAGGAAGCAAGAAAAAACTGGTTCCTTCGTGTATTGATCACATCATACGAAATAAATAAAATAAAATAAAATACACTATACTGAAAAATCGCTTAGTCCTTTCCTCGTTCGCAACACAAATTGACGACCTGGTATACAACAATTTTCGCGATGATTGCGACTCGTCTTACCAAGATTCGACGAGTTTTTCTTTGAATATTCGTGTTAATCAACATGAAGCCTCAGTTCGTACTTCTCATGCAGCAGCTTCAGAATTAGCCTTTCATGCCATAACGAAAAACATACTTTTTTATTTAACGAAGCCAAAATACTTAATGTTCAATAATTATACGCGACTATTAATGGCAGAAACCCTAGAAATTAAATTACACGAGAACTCTGTCAATGATCGTCTGCCTTATTTGATCTCCAATGCGTGGGCCTTTCCGCTCATGCGTGAAGACAAATAATCACTATTTCAGTTCCATGTTCACCCCTATTCGATAATTTTCATTCCTGCGATCACGAGTTACGGTCGAAAAGCGTTGTCAGCTTTAGGAAGGAAAATTGTTTTGAAAATTTTCGTTAGATTCTTTTTAATATTTTTATTGCGTTAAATTGATTTTTAATTGTGTTAAATTGGTTTAAGATGCATTTAGGGCTAAAGTCTCAAGCTGCGAGCAAATTTAGACTATGTATATATATCAAGTGCAATAGCATCATTAATACACAGCGATTTCTGAATAAACAGAATATTTATAAGGAGGCATCATTTTAGGTTATATCTCATATTGTGAATACCTTCACAAGAAGTTGCCATGATATTGCACTACTTCGAATAAGTAACACTTCACCTAAAGAGATCGCATTAAACCAGAAATACTAGAAATTGTCGCCCAGATAAATCCACAATTCCTGCTTAACCTGTTCAATAAATGCCTAACCCAGGGATCCTTCCCAGAAAGCTGGAAAATAGCTGAACTAAAGTTAATACTCAAAAACCCATCGAAGCCTCCAGAACAGCTTAACTCACACCGGCCCATTGCCCTCTTGTCCACATTGAGCAAGCTACTTGAACGTCTCCTCCATACCAGACTCCTAACACAATACACAGAAGCTGTCCTACAATCCAATTCACAGTATGGATTTCGCCCAGGGCGCTGCACAGACGATGGTCAGCACTAAGTAGACAAGTACCTGTCGCCTCCTCATAACCATCTGACTTTGCCGGGGCGCTTTGACATGCTCTGGTGGGCAAGCATTCTTCGCAGGCTAAGACTAGCATGCATGACCAGCCAAACTTATATATAATAAGATTCTTTATTAACATAAATTTTATACAATAGTGATTCCCTTTACACAGAAAGCCAGAGGAATCTTAAAATTTGTTGTTTATGCAAGTGATTTTAGTTTTATAAGAAAAGAAAAAATAATAATAACTAACTAATAAGCTTAATACATTAAAGCAAAGATGAACTCAAATTGTATGAACTCAAGCGTGTTTAACGCGCCTCCCAGAAGATGTGGCAAACGCAATTCGCCTAAAGACTGCAGCAGCACTATGCTCGCCCCGTGTCTTCAAATCTCAGCCACAAACAGATCTCTGCCCTTAAGACACTGAAACGGGATCCGTCCATCGTCATCCTACCAGCGGACAAAGAGCGTCGAACGGTCGTAATGAACCGCGCAGATTACGAGGCAAAAGCCTTGCTGCTCTTGCAGGGACACTTCTGTCTACAAGCCCTTAACCGTTCCCCCATCAAAGCGCTTTAGAGCGATGGGAGTCAAAGGTGAACACATCCTCGTCAACAGTTGGCTCAAACAGGAGAAGATATCGGAGTCAACACGTAATCACCTCCGTGCTTCCGGTTGGCTCAGATCCCACAATTTTACGGACTACCGAAGGTACACAAAGAGGGCACACCACTGAGACCCATTGTATCCTGTTGTGGCTCACAGAGTTACGAGTTATCTAAGTTTGTCTCGAGGCTTCTTTCTCCCCTAGTAGGCAAGACCAACAACACTGTCTCCAGCACTAACGAGTTCATAGAAAGGATCCGTACTATTGTCCATCTCACAAGATCAGGTTATGGCATCGTTTGATGTAGTATCACTTTTTACCTCCATCCCAGTGGAACTTGCCATCACTCATGCGAAACAACTCTTGGACAGTGATGAAAACCCTTGGCAGCAGAACCAAACTGACACCAGACGATATCTCCACCGCCCTCAGACTGTGCTTAACAAGTGGTGCTATCATGTTTGACGACTCCGTTCTACCAGCAAGTGCACGGCGCAGCCATGGGTTCACCAGTTAGTTCGGGTCACGGCAAACATCGCGATGGAGGAGTTAGAGAGTCGTGCATTTACAAACGTACCAGATCCCATTGCCTTTTGGTGTCGCTATGTGGACGACTGTGTTCGTAGTTATCCCCAGAGATTCAGGTCAA